>NC_056438.1:32900536-33049636 GCF_018296145.1 Oncorhynchus tshawytscha
ACTAAAAGACAGCATAGGTTTCAAGTATCATGCTAGCTAATCTGGGAGAGGTTACAGGAGAAACGGGTGGGATGAAAGTAACACAATGTAAACTGATGACCTGGCGTAAAATAAAATAAATGTGTAAGCACAGGCCATTGTCTCCTCAAAGAAAATATTGCTTTTAAAATATTTTGTTGATGTTGGAGAGATAGATAAGCTTTAATATTGCAGATAGATTGTGGCTTCTATCAATGTAATTGTCAAACTGACTTCGATCCCCTAGCTGAACTGTGTTTCTTTTGACACATCGGTGCGGCTGGCTTCCGGGTTAAGCGTGCAGTGCGGCTTGGCAGGGTCGCGCCTCAGAGGACGCATGGCTTTCGACCTTCGCCTCTCCCGAGTCCGTAGGGGAGTTGCAGCAACTACCAATTGGATAACACGAAAAAGGTGTAAAAGTAAAAAGAAATTATAAGAATAACGTCAACAAGTGATGGAATGTTTGAAAATGATATGATGAAATATGATAACAATAATGAGTTTGCCATTTGTGAAGAGAATAAAGACATGTATTTTATCAAAACATTAGGAGTGCACATGACAAGGACAGCTCCAGCGCACCTGATTAGTAGGGATAAGCATGAATAGTTTTGAAAATTGTGAAAAAACGTCTCCTACTACATTCCCATTAAAGTGAGATGAGAAAATGATGGTTAAAAGCTTCTGAGAGAGTCCCCTTTTTAAAATGTTCACCTAAAATGACATACACAAATCTAACTGCCTGTAGCTCAGGCCCTGAAGCATGGACATTCATATTCTTGGTACCATTTGTGGAAATGTGAATGTAGGAGAATATAACAACATAGATCTGGTAGGAGAAAATACAAAGAAAAAAAACAGTTTTTATGTATTTTTTTTCTTCCACCATCTTTCTACCACCAAACAGAAAGGTCCCAAATCTAGCCATCACTCTGGTAATTCCGATGGTGTCCACAAGAGGGCAGCAGTGTATGTGCAGTTTCAGACTGATAACTTGAAGTATAAGCTACATGACATTTAGTGTGAAGTCACCAAGGTGTCCTTCACGATTCGCCTAAATGTACATTTACATTACATTTTTCGACAAGAATATCGTCAAATCTGTATACTTGGACTTTGATTTAGCTTTTCCAGTATTAGTAGCCATATTGTAAGTTCAACATTTGCAAATTCACCCAGTTTTCATAACTCTCCATATTCTTGCAATTTTAGTCCAAAGGGAAAAAGCTTGCTGTCGCACAAGGTTAGCAGGAAAATTGTGCGACAGATACAGGGTTTACAGTCAATCATGTGAAGACCCCCGTGTCGCCGGCGCGCCATGAAGGCGTTGCTCTCTGACCAACTTTGGTGTCCTATAGAATATACTACACTCCTAATGATATAGTGAAGTCTGGTTACGTTCTAGGATCTCTGAAGAATTAATCCGAATGTAATTTGACAGGTTGAAACAATGTTTAGGGTAACATTTTCTCAGATTATTTTCTTTGCTAATTGAACTAGTGGAAAAAACAAAATCGATCGTGCATGCGATATGGACCTTTTTTAGGATATGAAAAATAATTTTATCTAACAAAACGACACTTCATGTTATCTCTTGGACCCTTAGTATAATAAATTGGAGCAAGATATCAGAATGTAAGTGCACATTTCACCTTCAGAGGTGAATTTATCAAACCTACTACAAACCTCCCCTACTACTTTGACTGCCTGTCTGCCTCCAGCTTAGCCAATGTTAGTGATGATGATGAAAAAAAGAACATTCAAACACTAATTAGACTGCATGTGTTTGTCTTGCTTGTGTCTGATATGTTGACCAGATACAGTGAGCTCAAAGTATTGGGACAGTGACATTGTTTGTTGTTTTGGCTCTGCACTCCAGCACCTTGGATTTGAAATGATACAATGAATATGAGGTTAAAGTGCTGACTGTCAGCTTTAAATTGAGGGTGTTTTCAGGTGAAACATTTCGAAATCACACCACTTTTTTACATGGTCCCCTCATTTTAGGGGACCAAAGGTATTGGGGCATTCAGTTTTGTGTCGTCAAAAGTTTAGTAATTCGTCACATATTCCTAGCACACAATGATTACATTAGGTTTCTGACTGTATAAACTTTTTGGATGCAATTGCTGTTTGTTTTGGTCCTTGATCATGTCTATTTACAACATGTAGCCTGACTCCATTCCTGAAAAAAGAGCATGAAATCGTGATGCTTGGAATGCAATTTTTCGAACATGTCGACCATGTCCTTTGTGTACATCATGACATTTTGATAGGCTACACCAGAAAAAAAATATTATTCACTGATCAAACCGGAAGCGAAACACTGAGCAGCAGCTACATAGGTAGCGGAGTGGACAGCAGCTACGTAAAAAAAATATACTGCACATGCACAGAAATCTGTTTTTTTCCCCATGGCAAAACAGCCCTTACAAAAATATACGAGTTTTGAAAGTGCAGTAACTGCAATCAACTGTGGTATTTTGGATGCAGTTTTTGCAACATACCGTAGTCACAGTTATACTACACTTTGACTGCAATATTCTTTCGTAAGGGGAGTTTCCAGAAAATCCCGAACTACAGCCACTAATAATATATGCCATTTAGCAGACACTTTTTTAAAATCTTGAGCAACTTACAGTCATGCTGCATGCATTTACATACTGTTAGTCCCTGGAAGCAAATGCTCTAACAATTGAGCTACAGAGAACTACAACGGCTACATGAGTTCAGAATCACCCTGATCCTAACCCATATTGCTCCACCACCTTGGGCAAGTTGGATTCTGCTCCACCGGTTCAACTCATTGATTTTGAATACACCAGCCATGTACAGTTGAAGTCGGAAGTTTACATACATTTTAGCCAAATACATTTAAATTCAGTTTTTCAAAATTCCTGACAATCATAATAAACATTCCCTGTCTTAGTTCAGTTAGGATCACCACTTTGTTTAAGAAGGTGAAATGTCAGAATAATAGTATAGATAATGATATATTTCATCACATTCCCAAAAGTTTACATACACTCAATTAGTATTTGGTAGCATTGCCTTTTAATTGTACCTTCGGGCGTTTGGAAATTGCTCCCAAGTATTAACCAGACTTGTGGAGGTCTACAATTTTTGGCTGATTTCTTTCGATTTTCCAAAGATGACAAGCAAAAGAGGAACTGAGTTTGAAGGTATGCCTTGAAATACATCCAGAGGTACACCTCTAATTGACTCAAATGATGTCAATCAGAAGCTTCTACAGTCATGACATCATTTTCTGGAATTTTCCAAGCTGTTTAAAGGCACAGTCAACATAGTGTATGTCAACTTCTGACCCACTGGAATTGTGATACAGTGAATTGTAAGTGACATAATCTGTCTGTCAACAATTGTTGTAAAAAATGACTTGTGTCATGCACAAACTAGATATCCTAACCGACATGCCAAAACTATAGTTTGTTAACAAGAAATTTGTGGAGTGGTTGAAAATGAGTTTAAAGGCAACCGCTTTGTCAGATTTTTAAAAAACTTTACGGAAAAAGCATAATCTGAGAACGGCACTCAGAGCCCAATCCAGCCAGAGAAATAATCTCCATTTTGGAGTCAACAGAAGTTAGAAATAACACTATAAATATTCACTTACCTTTGATGATTTTCATCAGAAGGCACTCCAAGGTTTCCCAGTTCGACAATAAATGACTGATTTGTTCCATAAAGTCCAAATATCCACTTGTTGTTAACGTGTTCAGCCCAGTAATCCATCTTCATGAGGCGCGAGCACTTCTTCCAGACAAAACCTAAAAAGGTTCCGTTACAGGTCGTAGAAACAAGTCAAACGATGTATGGAATCAATCTTTAGGATATTTTTAACATTAAACATCAATAATGTTCCAACCGGAGAAATCCTGTGTCTGAAGAAAAGCACTGGAACGGGAGCTAAATCTGTCGGTAGCGTGCGTCACGAGCCTGAGACACTCTGCCAGACTACTGACTCAAACAGGACTCAGGAGCACCCCCTTTATAGTAGAATCCTCATTCTAGTTTCTAAAGATGGTTGACATCTAGTGGACGCAGTAGGAAGTTTAACTTGACTCCATAGACACTGTGTATTCGGTAGGTCAAGCTTTGAAAAACTACAAACCTCAGATTTCCCACTCCTGGTTGGATTTTTCTCAGGTTTTCGCCTGCCATGTGAGTTCTGTTAAACTCACAGACATTATTCAAACAGTTTTAGAACCTTCGGAGTGTATTCTATCCAATACAAATAATAATATGCAATTCTATCTCCATTTGCGCTTTTTGTGACTCCTCTTTTTGGCTGGAATAATGGCTGTGTTTTTCTGTGAGTTGGTGGTGCTTTCGCTGTAAAGCATTTTTTAAATCAGACACTGTGGCTGGATTAATGAGAATTTTATCTTTAAAATGGTGTAAAATACTTGTATACTTGTATGCTTGAGGAATTGTAATTATGAATTTGGCACCCTGCACTTTCACTGGCTGTTGACGAGGTAGGATGCTACCGTCCCACATATCCTAGAGAGGTTAAATAAATAAGACCTACACCACTTTTAACAGCACATTACTCAACACTAGTCAGACTCATGTCGCCTATGGTAGGCTCAGTAAGGTGCACATGGATCAGACACATGGATCACAAGGACATGGATTCAAACTTTGAAGACCGTTGTCAGAAGTGGAATGTAAATGTCAGGGTGAACCGATGACCTGATGAACCCGCCAGATATGTTGACTCTGCCTGTCGAAGGTGGAGTTTCAGAGCACAAAGGTGTGCCAAGCATGGATTGTGACTCCATCTCATTCCTCGCCCTCTTCAGCGCCTGGCTCTCCGCCAATTCTGCCTGGCTCTGGACCAATGCATCAGCTGTCGCCCGTATCTCTGCCCTCAAAAAATGTTTCTCTTTCTGCCTTCAATGACTCGATCTCGGTCTTTAAAGTTTGATTCTGATCGATGTGCACCTTCATCAGATGAGCAGAATGGTACCGCCCTGAGCCCCCATCGATTACAGTGGCCTATGAACAGATAGAGTAGGTGACAATACTGTAAAGTAGGCCTAATAATGCTAAAAATAATGTTTTAAAAAATCAACTGCTTGTCTTTACTGTATAATGCACATTTTGAAATTGTATTCCATTTCCAGCGAGACTATTCAAGTCATGGACTCACTGATGAATGAAGATGAGCAATCGGCAAAGGCCATCTGTAATCTGCTGGCATCATGGCACAACATCGCTCTAATCACTGTCAGGAGATAGTTGAAGAAACTTGCATGGACTTAAATAAAACATGTTTACCGAACTTTTCCAAATCAACTCGGCATTAAAAGAAACGTCCCTTTTCAGAACACATGATCGGTACATCCGAATATCACACCTGCGACACAGGTATAGGGTGGAAACAACAACTGCCCGAGTTACACCAGGAACGCACAATCCCTCCATCAGTGCTCAGACAGTCCGCAATAGGCTGAGAGAGGCTGGACTGAGGGCTTGATGTAAGGCAGGTCCTCACCAGACATCACCGGCAACAATGTTGCCTGTGGGCACAAACCCACCGACGCTGGACCAGACAGGACTGGCAAACAAGCTCTTCACTGACTAGTCACGGTTTTGTCTCACCAGGGGTGATGGTCGGATTCGCGTTCATCGTCGAAGGAATGAGCATTACACCGAGGCCTGTACTCTGGAGTTGGATCGATTTGGAAGTGGAGGGTCCATCATGGTCTGGGGTGGTGTGTCACAGCATCATTGGACTGAGCTCGTTGTCATTGCAGGCAATCTCAATGCTGTGCGTTACAGGGAAGACATCCTCCTCCCTCATGAGTTACCCTTCCTGCAGGCTCATCCTGATATGACCCTCCAGCATGACACCAATGCCACCAGCAATACTGCTCGTTCTGTGCGTGATTTCCTGCAAGACAGGAATGTCAGTGTTCTGCCATGGCCAGTGAAGAGCCCGGATCTCAATCCCATTGAGCACGTGCGGGACCTGTTGGATCGGCGGGTGTGGGGTAAGGCCATTCCCCCCCGAAATGTCCGGGAACTTGCAGGTGCCTTGGTGGAGGAGTGGGGTAATGTCTCACAGCAAGAACTGGCAAACTGGTGCAGTCCATGAGGAGGAGATGCACTGCAGGACTTAATGTAGCTGATGGCCATACCAGCCATCAGTGGGAGTCTCCGGTGCACAACTGCGGAGTCGCCTCTTCACTGTTGACATTGAGACTGGTGTTTTTTAATGAAGCAGCCAGTTGAGGATTTGTGAGGCATCTTTTTCTCAAACTAAACACTAATGTACTTGTCCTCTTGCTCGGTTGTGCACCGGAGACTCCCACTGATGGCTGGTAATTGGAATGGTAAAAACAAATTATTTGTGACATTGTGGTTACAATAAAGAAAGAATGTAAACAAGAGGCCAACAAAACTGACTCAGTTACACCAGCTCTATCAGGAGGAATGGGCCAAAATTCACCCAACTTATTGTGGGAAACTTTTGGAAGCCTACCCAAAATGTTTGACCCAAGTTAAACAATTTTAAAGGCAATGCTACCAAATACTACTTGAGTGTATGTAAACGTCTGACCCACTAGGAATGTGATGAAAGAAATAAAAGCTTAAATAAATATTTCTCTTTACTAATTATTCTGACATTTCACATTCTTAAAATAAAGTGGTGATCCTAACTGACCTAAGACAGGGAAATTTTACTATGATTAAATGGGAAAATTGTGAAATAGTGAGTTTAAATGTATTTGGCTAAGGTATATGTAAACATCTGACTTCGACTGTATATACCTTTACCAACACCTCTCTGTATTTTGATACTTTTTGGATGGGTCCTCCCCAGTGGTACAGCTATCTAAGTCCCCTCACCGCAATGCAAAATGCGTTGCTACAGATATATATGCCGGCCGCCATCAGGAGACCCATGGTGCGGCATTTGGTTTTAACTCTTGGAACTACTCCTCCCGGATCCGGGAGAATTGTCATCAACTGACACTAATTAGCATAACGCTAAGTTTTAGACTGAATCAATGAACCATTGCATTTATATTCAAAATGTTGCCCAAATCTGCCTAATTGGTTTATTATTACATTTTCAAGTTAAAATGCAAAAAGTATAGAAAATGCATGTTATCTTTTGTGAGATCTAATTTGTTATATTCTCCTACATTAATTTCAAACTTCAAAGTGCTTCCTTTCAAATGGTATCAAGAATATGCTTGCTTCAGGTCCTGAGCTACAGGCAGTTAGATTTGGGTATGTCATTGGAAATGGAAAAAAAGGGTTAAATCTTTAAGAGTTATAATCATTAGTCCAAACAGTTGCAAAATGTTCTGTTTTGCAAATAAAACAAGAATTTCTATTGGACAAATTCAGGTAGCTCCATCCCGGTTTTGTTCAGTTTGCTTCTGTTAAAGAAACATTTTGCAACAGAATTGGCAGATTGAATCCACCACTAATCACCTGCATACACAGCTCACTTTCATAGCAGTCATACAAACAGCATCATCACGTCTACTTGCTTTTTCCTCCTCTCAAATTTTCCCTTCGCTTGTGGACTTCAGTGCACAACACAACAGCTGTCTGTGACCAGGCAAAAAAGCCTCTCCAAGCCAAATCTTTACACCATACCCGCTACACACAGCCTACATCCTTGTCACCATATTAGCTAACGTCATAGTCAACATAGCTAGTAGAACTAACACGTTAGTAAACTCACAATCCAATCCATGTGTACAATCACACAGTAGTGTACAGCAAGCAGTGTAGCAGTTACACCCCCCAGTGGCAATACATTTATAAAACTGAAAGCTTACCTTGACTTGAAAGAGTTGGAGTGTAGGATAGCATTAGCCAGATCTCTAACATAAATATAATTCCTCTCTGTTTGAGTCAGGTTGTTGAGTTGGCTAAAAAAGCTGCCTGAGCTAGCTAAGTAAATTAAAGAGAAAAAATACAACGAAATATAGTACATTTTTTAAGAAATCAACTACTAACCACATGGTATACACTGCAGTGCTAGCTAGCTAAAGCTTATGTTATCAGTACTAGATTAGTTCTCTGATCCTTTGATTGGATGAGCATGTCAGTTCATGCTGCAAGAGCTCTGATAGGTTGGAGGATATCCTCCGGAAGTCATCATAATTACTGTGTAATTCTACAGTATGTAAGAGTGTGAGAACCATGAGGCTCATAGGTTTTGTATTGAAGTCAATGTAACCAGAGGAGGATAGAAAATAGCTGTCCTATGGCTACACCATGGTGCTACCCTACAGAGTACTGTTGAGGTTACTGTAGACCTTCATTGCAAAACAGTCTCTCTTAATCAGTTATTTGCTGAGGTGAATATTTTTTGCGTAGTTTTACCTATAAAGTATATATTTTTAATGTTTCACAAAAAACAAATCCAGAAATTGACTGAGTAGGATGGTCCTCCCCTTCCTCCTCTGATGAGCCTCCACTGATAAACATCCAATTTCTGTTCAGTGTCTGGATGATTCTCAATTGCATACTCCTCGCGTCCTCTCTTCTCCCATGCGTCGAGAAGGTCAGAGTGGAGCGACCCCCATCTTTCTCATCCAATTGGTTTTAAGAAGGAAACGAGGAGAGAGGCACTAAGAGTTGCAATTGAGATCTTCCCCTTGTCTCAGACTGAATCCAATGGGCTTGTGGCGTAAACTTATCATTCGTTATGTGCAGCACTAAATCTGGTGGGAAAATCTGACCCAACAGGGAAATCAAATACAGCGGTTTTCAGGAAGGCTGGATGTACAATATTGTTACTGTTGAATCATATTGTATAACAACTAGAAAATGATTTGAGCTGATGAACATAGAACACAATTAAAAGTTACATAATGCTGCTTTAATAACAGATTGATGAGTATTTGCAAAAATATTGCCAGAATTAATTAAATATATCCATTCCATCTCTAAAATACACACTGGACAGCACATCCACACATCTTCTCACAGAAACTTACTGTAAATTTTACAAACTGTAAAATTAATTATTTAAATTCGCCTTTTGGGGGCTAGAGCACAAATATCCCAGAAGTAAACAAAAAACTCTAAGCAATTAACTCAAATGAACCCGATATGTTCCAGTCCTGCACTCTGACCAGTCATATAATCACAGTTGATTACCATATTTCCTCAGCATCTTAAAAGCGATGCTGCGTTAATTATCATCGGAAGGGGAGATGATACCCAATTAGGGTGGATTTTAATTATTACTTTTTTTACAGGCAAGATGGCAGGCTGACTGTTTCATCTTCACCTCGTGTGACCCCCAGCTAGACAGAGGGGCACGTTATTTTTGAAGGAATCTCCCAAGTGTCCTTGTTGGATGTGCTATAACTAAGCCAAAACATGCCAGGAAAACAAAGTGATGCTAATGAAGACAGGATAAAAAAAGATATCCAGAGATTCTCTGCCAAACTCGCCATCTAGGCTAGAAATCACGTGGAAAAGGAACCCCTAAGCCATATTTGCCACTCAAAAGTGTGTATCCCAAAATTCCTACCTTTCACTCAATTCCCTCTCATTGTAGTGGCCTAGTGAGTGTATTATAGCTCCTTTACAGACTGGAATGAGATTAATGTCGCAGAGCCATTCTGAGAATGGGAGTGGTGTCAGTGGTTGGTCAGGGCTGCCCTGTCACCCCCCATTTCATTCCAGTGTGTGTGAGAGTGATGTATTCAGCTACCTGACAGTCTGAACTCTGTGGAAACCACAGAGAAAAACATGGCCCACTAACAGGCAAAAGCAATCCTGGCCTGTGATCTTAGAAAGAACTGGTAATTGACTGAAATTATGCATCAAAATATGTACCGAACCTGGAACAGTTTGCTAAGTCTGTGCTTCCTGATCAGACTGATAATGAACTAATTTGAATACATTTCTGGCTCAGTAATTAGGACCTAATCGTAATTGATGGATCATTTGGGCCCAACCTGCATTAAACATTCATTATTACAAGCCCAACACATGGTTTGAACAGCGCTTGCCATATCAAACACTGCCATTTAGAACTGGGAATGTGCTAATGAGGCCGGCATACCTAACAGATACAGGAGAGGGTCTCTCTCACATAGACACATACATGCTTAAATACATGCAGGAAAAAATACATGCAAAGACAAGCTCTTGGGGTTTGTATGTTACATTATACACAAACATGCAGTAAAAGCTGTCAAGACACATCGATATGTTTACACAGCTACAAACACATGCAAAAATGCTGTATATGTGCAAACAGGGTAGCCTAGTGGTTAGAGTGTTGGACTAGTAACCGGAAGGTTGCAAGTTCAAACCCCCAAGCTGACAAGGTACAAATCTGTTGTTCTGCCCCTGAACAAGCAGTTAACCCACTGTTCCTAGGCCATCATTGAAAATAAGAATTTGTTCTTAACTGACTTGCCTAGTTAAATAAAGGTAAATGAAAAAAATACCTGCAAGGATGAACACAGACAGAGAAGCTAGCATAAACTTGACCAAACACACAAGGACATGAGAACAGCCAAACTATGAGAAAAACTGTGAAACATAACCCATCTTTAAAAGAATAAGGTAAAGAGAAGAAAGCTCATAAAGACAGTCAAGATTTGAGTCTCTGCTCTGGCAAACAAATGATGGTAAAAAAAAAGTGTCATATCCATCCACATTTAATTACTAGAACAAACATTACAATAATTCCTTACATTAATTCCTGGCCATCTACAACATATAAACTGGAGGCAGGTTGGCTTGAAACTGGATTCTCCATGGCCACCTAAATGGATCTGGCCTGCACTGACTGCAGAGGGATTAGCAAGTACTTCCGCCTAGCAAGTACTTCCTCCATTTTGGTGATTTTGCCCATGCCGGGACAAGGAGGAGCCCGTTTCCGAAAGGAAGATCTGGCTGGCTCACATCTGGACAATATTTTACCTCTGGCGATGATATGCTTCAAGCGAGATAGATTTAATTCTGATTATCAAAGCCTTGCACCCCTTGCAAATCAACACAAGTATCAGGAATCAAGGTAAGCCCCAGATGCAGACCGTGTCGAAATAACAATGTTTATTACAGCAACAGGGGCAAAGGAACAGGATGGCAGGCATGCTCAGGGTCAGGTCAAGCAGAGGTCGGTAATCCAGAGGTGGAGCAAAGGTACAGGATGGCAGGTAGGCTCGGGGTCAGGCGGGTGGGTACAGGGTCAGGACAGGCAAGGGTAAAAAAACAGGAGGATGAGAAAAGAAAGACTGGGGAAAAGCCGGAGCTGACACAAAAATGCTGGTTGGCTTGACAAACTGGCAAAGACACACAGAAAACACAGGTAAAAAATACCCAGGGGATAAGTGGGGAAAATGGACGACACCTGGAGGGGGGTGGAGACAAGCACAAGAACAGGTGAAACAGATCAGGGCGTGACAACAAGGAAAACAGTATTTTAGTTGTCATCCATCTTTTGTCCAACATTTCTGGCAATAGCGAGGATAATCCTTCAACAGCAGACTTATTCCGACATATTAATTTATGTTTTTGATTATGACATTTCCTTTTCAGTTATACTCTCATAAGCACGTATTGACTGTACTATAGGCCTACAGTATCATAATGTAGTGAATGACTGGGTAAGGTAGTGAACCCGGTTGCTCATATAGTGAGGCTCGTTACACTGCCCTCTCCAAATGGGAAGGCACATCCCCGTGCTTCGACTAACTTCAGCCCCCTCACATGTCCGGGTGTTCCAATGGCCAGTGATGGAAAAGGTTCCCAATTGTCATACTTGAGATAAAGCAAAGATACCTTCATAAGAAATTACCAAGTAAACTACTACTTGAATAAATACAAAAATAATTGGTTTTAAATCTCCTTAAGTATCAAAAGTAAACGTAATTGCTAAAATATACTTAAGTATCAAAAGTACAATTTTAAATAATTTAAAATTCCTTACATTAAACAAACCAGACAGCACGATTTTCTTGTTTTTAACATTTACAGATAGCCAGGGGCACACTCACACAAACTAAGCATTTGTGACTCACCACCTGGATTCGGTCTTATGCAGCAAAATGTGAAATGGTGTTTTTTTTACATTGGATAAAAGTAGAGATGATATATGATATATCATAAACTGCATTTGAGGAACAAAGGGAAAGTAATTCTGCTTTGAAAGTAGATCAACTTGTAAACTCACTTTTGAGAAAATCACCTTTGAATGTTTTGGTATCTAGTGAAGAGCTCCTTTGTCTACACCCATTCTGCATCTTTCACACTCTCTTAATTAGCCCTACCCATCTCGTTTCACTAGGCTCGCACACTTGAAGCCCTGGCAGATGATTTGTTTACCTCTGCATAACATGAAAACAGCCTAACCAGCTCTGCTGGCAACAATTTCATTACACTTTTTTGCCAGCTAAAGTTGGCTAGTTAAACAACAATGAACAAAGTGCCATCACTGCCTAACATTAGGCTCTAACTAGAAAAGCAAACAGCTCTGGGAAATGAATAATAACTTATGCTAGGGTGCTAGGGGGCCAACCAACTAACTTTAGCTAGCTAGTTAACAGTACACTAGCTTGAAATGAAACCACTTTCTGTGAAAATCAGAAACATGTAATATCTGAAAATATAGCTAGCTAATGCTAGACTATCTTACCTGTATAAATCAACATTTATCATGGACGCTTCTCCCTGTAAGGAACGCCACACCACGGTTGCCCTAAGTTTGAAGATGTAATCTGGAGACAGGTATGTTCTCCATCTCTTTAGCTGTCATACTCTAATTCCAATTATTTCAAAACTT
Source organism: Oncorhynchus tshawytscha (assembly GCF_018296145.1). Taxonomy (NCBI): domain Eukaryota; kingdom Metazoa; phylum Chordata; class Actinopteri; order Salmoniformes; family Salmonidae; genus Oncorhynchus; species Oncorhynchus tshawytscha. The sequence continues at coordinate 32,913,357 of NC_056438.1, forward strand.
GATCCTCCAGAAAATGGAGAGCAACACTTATGCAGCTCCACTACACAATACCTTTTTTTAAAGCAGCATTCAACAGGATTCCCAACACAAACTAACGAGCTCAAATAGACAGACTCCTTCAATATGGCAGACCAATCTGAACTCATCTCTCGGTATGTCCAGTCGACTCATTATCTCAGCCAATGATGGCTAGTGGGAAGGTTTGCCCCCTTTTTCTATGGCTTAACCAACAAGGCTCGTAATTTAACCATTTTATTCATATTTACAGATGGCATACACGTTTGTTATTAAGGCACATGAAAGTTGACATGTTCGAGAAGGCATTTCTGCCAAAAAACGCGTTTTGATAAAAAATATTTTTTATGTTCAAATGGCTCTCCAGTGAAGTCATGACTTGCGACATATGCCTACTTTCCTGAATCGGGTCACATTTGTGTTTTGTGAGTCAGCCAGATCAAGGGCAGTAGGGATAGATATGTTCTCTTGACAAGTGTGTGAATTGGACAATTATTCTGTCCTACTAGGCATTCTAAATGTAACAAGTATTTTTGGGTGTCAGGGAAAATGTATGAAGTAAAAAGTATATCATTTTATTTAGGAATGTAATGGAGTAAAAGTAAAAGTTGTCAAAAATATAAAAAGTAAAGTACAGATACCCTAAAAAACTACTTAAGCAGTACTTTTACTTAAATACTTTACACAACTGCCGATGGCCTCTCGGCTGTCACCCAACTTCCTACTCCCATTTAGTAAATGGCGTGGGAAGGAAGCGAACCTGTGTCTCTGGTGTGAAAGACAAAAATGTTATGCATCATGCCAATAGGGTTAGCCCACTTGGTGGGAATTGTAACGTAACTTACACTCAGTGGCCAGTTTATAAGGTACATCACCCCGTTCACATAACTGGTTTGCTCCTACAGACAGTGTCACGGGGGCCATGGCTTTCTATATAAAGCATGCAGACAGGCATCAAGGCATTCAGTTACTGTTCGATTGAACGTTAGAATGGGCAAAATGAATGACCTAATTGCCTTTGCGCGTGGTATGATCAGTGCCAGGCGCGCCGGTTCCAGTGTCTCAGAAACTGACAGTCTCCTGGGCTTTTCACGCATTACCGGGTTTACCGAGAATGATGCGACAAACAAATATCCAGACAGCAGCAGTCGTGTGGGCAAAAACAGCTCGTTAATGAGAGGTTGAAGGAGAATGGCAAGAATCGTATAAAAATAATAGGCGGGCCACAAACAGGCAAATAATGCGCAGTACAACAGTGGTGTGCAGAACTGCATCTCGGAACACACAACTCGTCGGTCCTTGTCACGTATGGGCTATTGCAGCAGAAGACCACACCTGGTCCCACTACTATCGGCTAAAAATAAGATCACCAACAGTGGAAAATTGAGGAGAGGAAAAACATTGCCTGGTGTGACAAATTGCAGCTCCTATTGTGTCATGCTGAGTCAGGATTTGGTGTAAGCATCATAAGTCTATGGCCCCATCCTGCCTGGTGTCAACGGTACAGGTTGGTGATAGTGGTATAATGGATTGGGGATGTTTTCCTGGAACACCGTTAGGTCCCTTGATACCATTTGAGCATTGTGACCTTGCCCTGAAGAATTCAGGTTGTTCTGGAGGCAAGGGGGGGTCCCACCTGGTACTAATAAACTGGCTAATGAGTGTATATAGCAAGGATCGCTACAATAACATAACAAATACTGACATAATATTGATTTCTAAAGGACTGATGAAGAACATTTACAGTGTGGAGGGGTGACACATACTGTAAGAGAGTAACTATGAACCATGAAGACCCAAGGATAACAAAGATGATCAACCTCAATGTTACAGACACGAACAATGCTAGATGACAACCCACGGGGTCTCCTGAGCTAGATGCACTAGACCAGCCATGCATCCCTTTCAGTTACTGTACATATGGAAATGTGACTGAATGACAGCCACTGGGTAGAGACTTCCAACTGTAGATTAACATGTCAGAAATGATATACCTGGTAAAGGGTTGGAAAAGGGCCATGTACCTACCGTAGGCAAGTCTTTAGGGGCTAGAACATTGTGCAAATACTCTAGGGGGACTTGAGACATGAATAAGGGCATGGAAAATGGATGATTTAACTGAAGACAGCAAAGACGCCTGCTCTGTAAATCTCAATGGTGCTTCCATTCCATTTGTAGGTTATTTCAAAGATAAAGCTTTTGTATACGACACAGTGTCGATCTACTGCGGCTTTTTAGGGGCGCTGTGTGTGATGGAAGAAAGCCTTCAGAAAGTATTCACACCGCTTGACTTTTTTCAAATTTTGTTGCGTTTCAGCCTGAATTTAAAATAGAATCAATTTAGGATTGCTTTTGTCATTGGCTGTTGCAGGAATTTAATTCCTCTATGTTTTAACACCCAAATAAAATTAAACACTCTGTCAATTCATAAGGATTTGTATGACCCTTATTTTATAAAAATGGACAGAGCCCAGTCTTAAAGTCAAACAGCAGCTTTTATTCACGAGAGTACTGCTCCTTACACATTTTCCACAGGTAAACCAACTTACCAACTGAAAATGACGTCAGCGTTTTCTAAATGTTCCGTCTCTTCTTGACACTGGTAGAAAGGCGCTATAGTTCTCAAGCCTTCCCACCTCGCCTAGAGCCAAGGTCAGCCAGTGTAGAAAAGCATTCTAGCCAGTCTGGCGATACAGTTCATTCATTTCTACCAAGGAACAGACAATCATTGTTCTAATTCTTGATTATATTTACACACATTACATTCAGTACTAGGATTAAAAAGAAAATTCATACATATACAGTAACATAATAGTATTCTGATTAGTACATCAACAGTAACATAACAGTGTTCTGATTAGTCAGTCCTGATTGAAATGTATACATAATTAGTCATTATTGATAAAAATTCCCTTAACATTGGCCTAGGCACGACACCCCATAATGAGAAAGTGGAATTATGTTTTTCAAATTGTTTACTAATAAATGAATTCAAAGCTGAAATGTCATGAGTCAACAAGTATTCAACCACTTTCTTATGGCAAGCCTAAATAAGTTCCCGTGTAAAAATTTGCTTAATTAACAAGTTACAAAATACAGTAGGTTGCATGGACTCACTCAGTGTGCAATAATAGTTTTTAACATGATTTTTGAATGACTGCCTCATCTTTGTACACCACAAATATAATTATCTGTAAGGTCCCTCAGTCAAGCAGTGATTTTCAAACAGATTAAATTACAAAGACCAGGGAGGTTTTCCAATGCCTCGCAAAGAAGGGTGATGGGTAAAACATATATATTGGTAGATGGGTAAAACATATATATTGGTAGATGGGTAAAACAAATATATCCCCTTGAGCATGGTGAAGTAATTAATGACACTTTGGATGGTATATCAATACACCAATTCACAACAAAGAAAGTGTGTGTCCTTCCTAACTCAGTTGCCGGAGAAGAAGGAAATCTCTCAGTGATTTCACTATGAGCCAATGGTGACTTTAAAACAGTTACAGAGTTTAATGGCTGTGAAAGGAGAAAACTAAGGATGGATCAACAACATTGTCGTTACTCCACAATAATAACCTAATTGACAGAGGGAAAGGAAGGACGCCTGTACAGAATAACAATATTCCAAAACATGCAGCTGTTTGCAAAAAGTCACTGAAGTAATACTGCAAAAAATGTGGGACTGAGTACAAAGTGTTATGTTTGGGGCATATCAAATACAACACATTACTGAGTACCACTCTCCATATTTTCAAGCAGAGTGGTGGCTGGATCACATTATTTGTATGCTTGTAATCATTAAGGACTGGGGAGTTTTTCAAGATAAAAATAAACAGAATGGAGCTAAGTACAGGCAAAATATGGTTCAGTCTGCTTTCCACCAGACCCTGGGAGATAAATTCACCTTTCAGCAGGACAATAACCTAAAACACAAGGCCACATTTACAATGGAGTTTCTTGCCAAGAAGACAGTGAATGTTCCTGAGTGGCTGAGTTTAATGTAAAGCTACTTGAAAGTCTTGTGGCAAGACCTGAAAATGGTTGTCTAGCAGTGATCAACAACCAATTTGACAGAGCTTGAAGAATGCGGGGCAATTGTTGTACAATCCAGGTGTGGAAAGCTCTGAGAGACTTACCCAGAAAGACTCACTGTAATCGCTACCAAAGGTGCTTCTGCAAAGTATTGACTCAGGGGTGTGAATACTTATGTAAATGAGACGTTACTTAATTCCTTTTCAATATATTTGCAAAAATGTCAAAAAAACATGTTTTAACTTAGCCATTATGGGGTTTTGTGTGTAGATGGGTGAGAATAAATATATTTATATTTGATTGTTGTCTTCTTAGGCTACCCTTACCTTGTTTTATAGTTTCCAGGTTACCCTGATGTTTACTTATTGGATTCACCTGTGTTTAATTACCTTCTCTGTTCACATTGTTATTTAGGTTCCTCATTTGGCCTGTATCTGTGCTTAGAGCTCATGTTTTACTAGTATGTTCTTGTGCGATTGCCTTGTTTCTGTTAAGGCTCTAAGTAAAATATCTGGATTTACCCTTACCTCTGGGTTTCTTTTCCCTGAGTTCGAGTTCATACAAGCTTTATTGTTACAGCCCTATTGGACTCAGTCTGGATTTGAACCATGGTGTCTGTATTGACTCCTCTAGCACTGAGATGCAGTGCCTTAGACCGCTGCGCCACACGGGAGCACATTTACAATCCAAAACATGACACCCATCCTGTATTCAAAATCATGCTGTGTCTCAACCGATGACAGACACATTACAAGAACCTCAGATAATGTGAATATGAAAGAGTTTGTGTTTTTTAGATAATTGACGTTAAAAGGTGAAATTATATGTATGGAATGTTTCTTTCAATCCAAAAGGGGTGCTGTCAAAAAGTGATCGAATTCAAATGGATTTACCCATATACATAAACATAGAGACATCATAAAGCCTATCTGCCTGAGTGTGTGTGCGCCTGCGCATGTGTGCACCTTTGTGTGTGCATGCCTGTGTCTGTGAGAGAGAGTCCTCTCAGTAAAGAAGACTGTATTTTCTCATTGATTATTAGAAACGTCCCTATGGTCCTCCAGCTTTCTGTGTGACCATCGGCTGGCCAGAAACACAGAGAGTTTCAATCTGTCAAGATGTCATCACCAGAGAGAGTAGATAGAACTGAATGGAGCACACCATCCGACCTAACAGTCAATGCTGACAGAGACACATCGTGAGTCCCCATCCACTAGAGAGGCTCCCTTACTGCCCTCTTTCTCCCCAGAGACTCAGAACATTGTTAACTTGTCTGTTCAAGAGTTTGGTTCACCTCCACAATACTACTGCAATGTTGACCTCTCAGCCTCACACTGTAAGTCACAATGGGTCCTGGAGACTGTGGATGTGAACTATCAAATAGGATTAGGACTGCACTTTGTTGGAGGCTCATCTATAATGTACAAAGACGATTAAGTTTGAGCGGTGGATTGGGTAGATAGACAGTCAGCTGAGTGGTTTGTTGCAGATAAGAATGAATGCAAATACACACCAAGAGTGACAGATTAACCTTGGGCAAGGTTGAGCATAGCGTTGCAGCAAACAGGCAGATGCATATATTGGATGCCTTCAGTGAGAGCACACACACACACACACAATGCACACACACACTACTAAGGCTATGACACATTTACATGCACAAGTTGTGCAAGATGCATTTCCCATTGTTATAATGTAAGTGAGATTTAGAGGTGAATGTCTGTTGTGTGACTATGCATTACCCAGCTAATGCTAGGCCAATATTACTGCTAAAGTTCAACATTATCCTCTTTCCCATAATTCAGCCACATACTTTAGTATGGACATTCATATTGTATGTTTGTTCCAACCCTGTACTTTTTTCCTATTAGGCACGAATGTCCATTTGTTGAGCATGGTAAAAATGAGGAGTGCTTGAGATCTACCCGCACTTCTCGCTCAACTGGAAAGTAGCATCCGGGAACACGTAAAAATAGTGCCTGAGCAGAGCCATATACATCAAGTGCTGTTCCTCTACACAGATGGAAAACGGGGAGTCTGTGAATACCGAAAAAATGGGTCCTGTGTATTCAGGCTGTGTTGAATCCCTGTTTTTGCATTGCAATTCTCAGAGCATGCTCAAACCAATTGTCAAGTGCCTTCACTGAAATGTTCAATCTCTCCTTGTTCCAGTCTGTAATCCCAACACGGCACAAGATTATCAACATTGTCCCTGTTCCCAAGAACTCCCAGGTAACCTGCCTTTGCGACTATAGACCCTGTAGTACTCACATCTGTAATTATGAAGTGCATTGAAAGGCTGGTCATGACACACATCAATACCATCATACCAGACACCCTCAACCCAGCCCAATTTGAATACTGCCATTACAGATCAACAGATGACGCAATCTCAATTGCATTTCACACTGCCCTCTCCCAGCTGGACAAGAGGGGAAAAAACAATTTGAGAATGCTGAATAGTCTAATCACCAAGCTTATCACCAAGCTCTGGACCCTGGGACTGACCACCTCCCCCTGCAACTGGATCCTGAGCTTCCTGAAGGGTCCGCATTGCTGAATCTCAAAACAGGGGCCCCTAAGGGGTGTATGCTTAGTTCCCTCCTGTTCTCCCTGTTCACTTCCACTAGATGTCAACAGTCTTTAGAAATTGTTTCAGGTTTGTATTCTGAAAAATGAGGTAGTAAGACCACTCTGAATGAGTGGACACTGCAGTGTCCTCATACGCGCAACTGAGAGTTCGCCTTTCTTGTTTTCCTTTTATATTGACAAAGCTTTTGTCCGGTTGAAATATTAGTGATTATTATGACTAAAAACAACCTGAGGATTGATTAGAAACATCGTTTGACCTGTTTCTACAAACTTTACTGGTACTTTTCAGAAAAAAAAATTTTCAGAGGTTTTTGGATATAAAGAGGGACTTTATCGAACAAAATGAACATTTATTGAGTAAATGTGAGTCTTGTGAGTGCAACCATATGATGATCATCAAAGGTAAGTGATACATTTTATCGCTATTTCTGACTTGTGTAACTCGTCTACTTGGCTGGTAACTCTTTGTAGTGATTTGTCTGCTGGGCGCTGTTCTCAGATAATCACATGGTATGCTTTCGCCGTAAAGCCTTTTTGAAATCTGACACCGTGGTTGGATTAGCAAGATCTTAATCTTTAAACCAATACATGTATGTTTTATTCATCTTTATAATGAGTATTTGTTTTTTAATTTGGCGCTCTGCAATTTCACTGGATGTTGGCCAGGTGGGACGCTACCGTCCCACACCCCCTAGAGAGGTTAAGCACACCTGGACCTCATCATCACCTTGATTACTCTCCTTTTATTTGTCCCTCATTAGCCTCAGTCATATATTGGTTTTGTTCACGTTCAGTATGCTTCTCCTGTTTTGTTTATCTGCCTTTGTTTTGATTATTAAACTCACCTTCTGCACCTAATTCCTGACTCCTAGCGTATTCGTTATAGAATACTGCCTCCCGTTATGGAAGCAGCAGAATAGAAAGACATCTCCCAGATGGTCAGTGAACAGGGACACCTACTCCACCAAAACCACGATCAGCTTGTGCAAGCCGGTGCGGCAACGGATGAGGTCTTCCGCATCCTCCACCGCCTCAACACCACCCGAGAGGATTCACCTGCAACTATCTTACCACAAGTCATCCCAGCGAGCTAGTCCCCCAGCTTACCCATCAGTCTACCCAGGGAATTGATGCCTAACTGTCCTTACCAGTCAAGTATGACAGGACTCAATCTAAATGTCGTGTCTTCTAACTCCAGTTCACCCTTTATTTTGCCAATCAGGCAGGAGTACCCACCACCGAGAGGTCTAAGGTTGCCACAGTAATTTCCCTGCTGACAGGACGGGTGTTGGAGCGGGATACAGGCGCCTGGAAGAGAGAAGAAGAAATGCTGGGGTCTTACAAGAGGTTCATGGCTCTGTTAAGGGCTGTTAGAGAGGGAGGTGTGTGACTATTCCAACTCTGGCAGCGTGGCCAGACCGCTGAGGAGTACACCCTCACCTTCCGGACTGTGGCAGCATCCAGCGGATGGAATGAGCCAACGCTCCTCACCCTATTCCTGAAGAGGACTGGGAAAGGAGGTCCAGATGGAGTTGGTGTGCCGGGATGACAACCTTTCCTTGTTTGTGCTCATTGCAATGGCCATCTGTCTGGACAATCTTCTTCAGGAGTGCCGGCGACCCCCTCGTCTCTCATCCTCTTCTTTTGGCCATCCTGAATTTCATCGACAAGGTTCTCGCCTCCTCCATGAACATTACCTCGTACCATCTCTCCTCTCCTTTTCCGGTCCAAGCTCTGGATAATCAACCATTGGGATCCGGAACAATCACTCCCATTACAGCACCACTATGGGACCCATGCACAAAGAAAGCCTTCCCTACCTTATCATCACCACACCCACACCACAAAGTAATCCTCGTCCTTCCATGACCCCACCATCTCCTGGTCGAGGATGAAAATCTACGCCTGGGCTCCCAGATGCCAGAAGATCAGCTTTCCTTTACCCTGTGTACCAGGATCTCTGGGAGGTTTACTCGAAGACCCGCGCCACCTGTCTTCTTCCTCATCGCCCCTGGGACTGTGCCATCGAGCAGCTTGCAGCGCAGCCATGTCGACCCTCTGTCGTGGCTGAAACTGAGGCCATGGAGGAATACATCCAGGAGGTTCTCCAACAGGGTTTCATCCGCACAGCCACCTTCACTGCATCAGCAGGATTCTTCTCCGTGGCCAATAAGGACGGAGGTCTACGTCCATGCATCAACTACAGAGGCCTCAGTACCATCACCACTAAGTACTGCTACCCTCTCCTGTTGGTGCTTTTTTTTTTTACTAAACTGGGCGTGCAGAGTCCCAACAATATGATCCATATCCAGGAGGGGGATGAATGGAAAATGACCAGCATGATGTCTGAGCATTATGAGTACTTGTTGATGCTGTCTGGATTAGCCAATGTTCCGTCGGTGTTCCAGGCATTTGTGAAAGTTGTGTATAGCGACAACATCCTGGTCTACTCGGTCACCTTGGAGGATCACATCACCCATGTCCAAGTAGTCCTGGGATGCCTCCTCGAGAACTGCTTGTATGTGAAAGTAGAGAAGTGCCAGTTCCATCAGGTCGCTGTCTCTTTGTTCGGATACCAGATCAGCCCGCAGGGAGTGTTAATGGATGAGAGGAAGGTCGAGGCAGTGTCGTGACTGTCCTGTGAGGATCCGAAAAGGTCAGATAAGCTTGGCAATGGAAGACAGTAACCAGACCCTCTCTCACCCACAGAGGGGGGAGGAGAAAGGCTGGTGGGGGGGTTGACACCTCACGCCCTGTTGTAAATTAAGAACAAGTGTATCTTTAATTATATGTAAAACATGTATCTTTCATCAAAGTTTATGATGAGTATTTCTGTTATTTGACATGCCTCTGTAATTGCTACGGATATTTTGGAGGCATTTCTGAACATGGCGCCAATGTAAACTGAGATTTGTGGATATAAATATGCACATTATCGAACAAAACAGAAATGTATTGTGTAACATGATGTCCTATGAGTGTCATCTGATGAAGATTATCAAAGGTTAGTGATTAATTCTAGCTCTATTTCTGCTTTTGTGACTCTATCTTTGGCTGGAAAAAATGGCTGTGTGTTTTTTTGGATTTGGTGGTGATCTAACATAAATATATGTTGTGTTTTCGCTGTAAAACATTTAAAAAATCGGACACAATGGGTAGATTAACTTCATATGGCTGCAGGGGCAGTATTGAGTAGCTTGGATGAAAAGGTGCCCATTGTAAACGACCAGCTCCTCAGTCTCAGTTGCTAATATATGCATATTATTATTAGTATTGGATAGAAAACTCTAAAGTTTCCAAAACTGTCAAAATATTGTCTGTGAGTATAACAGAACTGATATTGCAGGCGAAACCCTGAGGAAAATCAAACCAGGAAATTGCTTCTATTTTGAAAACTCCATGTTCCATAGCCTGCCTTCGCTCCATTTAAAGGGATATCAACCAGATTCCCGTTCCTATCGCTTCCTCAAGGTGTCAACAGTCTTCAGACATAGTTTCAGGCTTTTATTTTGAAAAATGAGCCAGAAAGATAACATTGTGTCAAGTGGTCAAATGAGTTTTGCTCACGCAACAGAGTTTGGACAGCTATTGCTTTTCCCTCTCCTACTGTGAAAGACATTTGCAGTTGATATGTTATCGATTATATATTTTGAAAACAACCTGAGGATTGATTATAAAAAATGTTTGACATGTTTCTGTGGACATTATGGAAACTATTTGGAATTTGTCTGCGTTGTCGTGACCGCTCTTTCCTGTGGATTTCTGAACATAACGTGTCAAACAAACAGAGGTATTTTGGATATAAAAATAATCTTTATGGAACAAAAGGAACATTTGTTGTGTAACTGGGAGTCTCGTGAGTGAAAACATCCGAAGATCATCAAAGGTACAGAATTAATTTGATTGCCTTTCTGATTTTCGTGACCAAGCTACTTAATGCTAAGTGTACATAATTTTTTGTTGTGCGATCGAAAAACTTACACAAACGCTTGGATTGCTTTCGCTGTAAAGCATATTTTCAAAATCTGACACGACAGGTGGATTAACAAAAGGTTAAGCTGTGTTTTCCTATATTGCACTTGTGAATTCATGAATATAAATATTTTTTGTAATATTCATTGAATGTAGCGCTATGCTATTCATCGGTTGTTCTTGACACTAATCCCTGACACTTATCCCGTTATCGGGATAACCATAACAACTTCACAAGATGTTTATCTTTCATTTGCTGTATTGGACTTGTTAATGTGTGAAAGTTAAACAAATATTTTTGAATTTCCCGCGCTGCCTTTTCAGCGGAATGTTGGGAGGGGTTCCTCTAGCAGAACGTGTGTCCTAGACAGGTTAAGGAGAGGTTCCTGTCCTGAGTTCACCCATATTTCCGCCCTCCTGAGTCATTGCCCCCATGCTTTGGTACATAGACATGGCCATCCACCAGGCTGTGGAGAGGGAACCTATGCCTGCTACCTGCCCTCCAGAGCAGGTAGCAGGGATTGGCTGTTGACCTGGGCACCTGGGCACATACATCCCTCACTGCTGGACACCCAGGTATCACTGACACCATTCAATCCATCTCCGCAAGGTACTGGTGGCCAACCTTGACACAGGACATCGCCTCTATGTCAAGGCCAGCTCCGTATGTGCCCAAACCAAATCTCACCGGCATGCTCCAGCAGGGAAATTCCTTCCCCTTCCCGTGCCTCAGCGGCCTTGGTCCCATCTGTCTATATATTCTGTTACTGATCTCCCCGTCTGATGGTTTCACCACCCTTGTCGTTGTTGTGGACAGATTCTGAAAATCCTGCCATTTATACCCTGTCTCTGGTCTCCCTATCACTCTCCAGGTCGCTGAGGCACTGTTGCAACAGGTCTTCCAGCACTATGGCCTTCCAGAGTACATTGTCGTGGCATGGAGAGCCTTCATGGAAATGCTGGGGGCCACAACCAGTCTCACATCCGGGTACCAGCCTTAGTCCAACGGACTGGTGGAGAGAATTTTCCGGGAGTTGGGGAGGTTCCTTAGGAGTCAAGACAGGACCGGCAGGGGGAGTGGGCCTGGTTCCTTCCCTGGGGTAAGAATGCACAGAACTCACACTGTCACTCCTCCAGTGGGCTGACTCCGTTCCAGTGCTTCCTGGGATATCAGCCGGCCCTAGCCCTGTACAGCCCGAGCCAGAATGACGCCCCTGCGGTGGACGAGTGGTTGTCGGGCCCTTCAAAGTCCTCCAGAGGGTCAACGAGGTAACTTATTGTTTACAACTCCCCACCAACTACCGGATCTCACATTTCCGTCATCCTCTGGCTGGTGCCATTCTCCGCAACACCCCTCCGCTTTCCCAGGACATCGATGGGACCCTTGCCAATGCCGTCAGGTCCCTACTGGGTCAGCGCCAGTACCTGGTGGACTGGGAGGTGTATGTTCCAGAGGAGAGCTGTTGAGTCCCGACAGCTGGCGTCCTGGACCCCAACATCGTCTGAAATTTCCATCTCCGCCGTCCAAACCTGCCCGCAACTCGCCCTCGGGTCTCTCCTTTTGGTCAGCGTCATCCTGCGGTACGGTCACACCTACTCCCTCTCCCCCGCTACAATGCTCGACGTCGCCGGTCTACTAACCACCAGTCCTGGCAACCCTCATTATGCCCACCTGCTCCCTATCATTACCCACACCTGGACCTCATCACCTTGATTAATATTCCTATATTTATCACTCAGTAGCCTCAGTCAGTTGACACAGCAAGTTGTGTGTGACTAGTCATATATAAGTGTGTGTGTGTGTGTGTGTGTGTGAGAGAGATTTTAAATCTTTCACTTGATTGATCCATGTCTGTGTTGGTGACAGCAGGTGAGAGCTCACACATTCTTGGGAACAGTGGGTTAACATTGTGAGTGTGTCAGTCAGAGCTGTATACTCAGACCTGCAGGGAGATGGAGATGGTTGGAACCAATCCACACATGATTTATTAATTTTTTATCCAAGAATAAAAAATCAGTAATGTTGCCTTCTGCCTCGGCTGCCCTGATTAAATAAGTGATGAATGGTTGGGATGCCATACAGTACTGTACAAATATGACATCTGCAGGTAACCATGGTTTCTGGTTAGATTGTAATTACATAGTAATATTTTATAGAAATATACTGTAAAGATGATAAAAGATATTTCCACAAGGGGGCTAATGAGGGCTATCTGCGTTCAGGGGGGTACTCTATTCTAAATGAGTTAATACTTAACGAAATTGCATACTGTATCTTCTCAAAGCAGGTTCTTTGATTAAAAAAATCCATGGAATGCACGGGACAGTAAGCTATTGCTATTCTCTCTGCAAGCCTGGCAAGTAAACCCTTGGAAGCAATTAGGGAGAAGTGGGGGCACCGAACATTCCTCATAACGCCCCCACCCCCATTTGGATCTAAAGGACAAAATTCTAATAAATGATCATTATGGAAACACAGCGTTATCCACTCCTCTCTCATCTGGCGGGTGAGATTTCATCCACTGTTAAAGAGGGGAGGGTGTAATCCTGGTTAATTAAATAAATGACCAGAATGGAGGTTTAATGCTGAAGATTAGCAGATAGAGAAACGACAAGCACTCTCTCACACACACACACAGAGCAACTTGTCCCATGAACAACAGCCTTGACTGATGAGAACTCCAGTTCGCTGACTGACACCAGATCAGATGTTGTTTGATAAACGGATCTAGAATGATTAAGAGGGATATCTGGAAATGTGATGTTGGTAAGTAAAAAGAGATACGGCTGCTTATTATCGTTAATGTTTGTAAACAAATTGTGGAGAGCCTGGGTGTACATTTTAATGGGTATTATTTCCAATGGGTATTATTTCTCCAATACTGTGTTGTTTTAAGCAAAATGTATCTGTTCATCCAATGGCTATGAATTTGGAATAATGTTGAAATGCAGGGGCCATTGCCAGAGTGAAAACAAACATTTCCCAATGTAATTTGTGTTTATTGTCCACAATGTCTTATATAAAAATAACACAATGGCAGTTCTCGACAATTAATAATAATTAGCGTAGAGTACAAGACAACTGATACCCCTTCAATGGCATTTGGTGAGGGATAACAGTAACTGCCAAGAGAAGAGATATTGTTTCAGCATTCCCTCGCCAATCTCACTGATATATCCACCCTGTGTGGTTGATGTACAACTCCCTGACAACATTGGAATTTGTCTATGGCGGGCCTAAAAAGCCTCTAGACAGAACGACTTCCCTGAACTTGGGGTCACCTGAAACTAACTCTTCTAGGTATGACCTTTTTTGTTTGATTAATCTTTTCACCACAAAAGATTTCTAAATCACACAGAAGATTAATGTTGATTCTTTGCAACTCAGCGAAAACAGTGAAATGAAAGGGCTTGCCAAATAGCCATAGAACATTTTCACAAGACTGAATTACAAGAATAGAACATTTTACTGAAAAACAGAAACTGTATTTGAAACTGGGGAAATTCCACTGCCAAACTACCAATTAATGACTTAAAACTTCATGAGTGTAGGGGGCAGTATTTTTGTTATTGGATAAAAAACATACCCATTTGACGGCTGCATTGTCTCATGGTGTTTATACGTGCGTACTATTGTTTGTACAGATGAGCGTGGTACCTTAACCTGTTGAGTGTAGGGGGCAGTATTTTGATGTTTGGATGAAAAACGTACCCAAATGAAACTGCCTATTTCTCAGGTACAGAATCTAGAATATGCATATAATTGTCAGATTACGACAGAAAACACTATAGTTTCCAAAACTGTCAAAATATTGTCTGTGAGTATAACAGAACTGATATTGCAGGCGAAAACCTGAGGAAAATCCAACAAGGAAGTGCTGGAAGAAGAAGAAGCTACATTCCGGTTGACATATTATCGATTATTCTATATTGGAAAAACAACCTGAGGATTGATTTAAAAAAACATCTTTCTACGCACTTTACGGATAATATTTGGAATTTTCGTCTGCAATGTCGTGACCGCTCGAGCATGTGGATTTCTGAACATAACGCGCCAAACAAATGGAGGTATTTTGGATATAAAAATCATCTTTATGGAACAAAAGGAACATTTATTAACATCCGAAGATCATCAAAGGTAAGCGATTTAATATATTGCTTTTCTGACTTTCGTGACCAATCTACTTGGCTGCTAGCGGTTTGTAATATTTTGTCTACTGAGAGAGATGATATTACATAAACGCTTGTTATGCTTTCGCCGAAAAGCGTTTTTGAAATCTGACACGCCAGGTGGATTAACTTCTTATGGCTGCAGGGGCAGTATTGAGTAGCTTGGATGAAAAGGTGCCCATTGTAAACGGCCAGCTCCTCAGTCTCAGTTGCTAATATATGCATAATATCATTAGTATTGGATAGAAAACACTCTAAAGTTTCCAAAACTGTCAAAATATTGTCTGTGAGTATAACAGAACTGATATTGCAGGCGAAACCCTGAGGAATATCAAACCAGGAAGTGGCTTCTATTTTGAAAACTACATGTTCCATAGCCTCCCTTTGCTCCATTTAAAGGGATATCAACCAGATTCCTTTTCTTATCGTCTCCTCAAGGTGTCAACAGTCTTCAAACATAGTTTCAGGCTTTTATTTTGAAAAATGAGCCAGAACGATAACATTGCGTCAAGTGTTCGCATGAGTTTTTCTCATGGAACACAGTTTGGGGAGACATTGCCGTTCCCTCTCCTACTGAACAAGACTGTTGCGGTTGATATATTATCGATTATGTATTTTAAAAACAACCCGAGGATTGATTATAAAAAAGTTTGACCTGTTTCTGTGGACATTACGGAAACTGTTTGGAATTTGTCTGCGATGTCGTGACCACTCTTTCCTGTGGATTTCTGAACATAACGCGCCAAACAAACGGAGGTATTTTGGATATAAAAATAATCTTTATGGAACAAAAGGAACATTTATTGTGTAACTGGGAGTCTCGTGAGTGAAAACATCCGAAGATCAAAGGTAAACAATTAATTTGATTGCTTTTCTGATTTCCGTGACCGAGCTACTTAATGCTAAGCGTACTTAATGTTTTGTCGAACGATTGATAAACTTACACAAACGCTTCGATTGCTTTCGCTGTAAAGCATAATTTCAAAATCTGACACAACACGTGGATTAACTTGTTGATTCTAGGGGTCATTTTTTTATTTTGCCCTGTGTTGGGTGCCGGCTTTTGGATAGGAAGTTAAACGGGTATCCTGACTTCCTGTGGTCACTAAAAGATCCCATGGCACTAAAAGTAGAGGTTGACCTCTTGAAACTAGGGGGCACTATTTTCATTTTTGGAAAAATAACTATTTCTCAGGACCAGATGCTAGAAATTGCATATAATTGACAGTTTAGGATAGAAAACACTCTAAAGTTTCCAAATCTGTCAAAATATTGTCTGTGAGTATAACCGAACTGATATTGCAGGCGAAAGCCTAAGAAAAATCCAATCAGGAAGTGACTCATGTTTTGAAACTGTTGTCTTCCTATGCACCCCTACTGGCCACTGAAAGGGCCAGCTAAGCTGTGTTTTACTATATTTCACTTGTGATTTCATGAATATGAATATTTTCTAGTAATATTTTTTGACCGTTGCGCTATGCTAATTAGCTGATGACAATTCTCCCAGATCCAGGATGGGTATTTCTAAGAGGTTAACCGTGGTGTACCGGTTAACCGTCGTGTACTGGCTAAATTCCCAATTTGGCCCTAATACCATGGTCCCCTAATCATCCCCAGCATCCAATTGACTGATTATTCACCCCTGTAACTATTCTGCAGGTCGTTGCTGTTAACGAGAATGTGTTCTCAGTCAATTTACCTGGAAAAAATTTGGGTAAAATAAAAAAAAATATGAAGTGTGTGTAGCCACTCAGTTGCCTCCAGGTGGAGATGGAGTGAGGCTATGGATTTCACAACCTGCTTTGTCTAGGATCTCCAGTTAAAAGTCTCCCTCTGAACTGCCCCAGAGGACCACTTAATGAAATGCAACCGAGGAACAAAGATTCTGTTTTGGATTGAAATTCTGGCTTGTTTTTATTGGGGGGTTGGGGTTACTTTGTACTCTCTGATATGTACATTGAGCTTTGCATTCAGTTGCTCCACTTGCGAGTCTGTGAGCATGTGCGTGAGTGCGAACATAACCACATTATGTGTGTGCGTGTATGTGTGCATGTGCGTAGGTCTATATAATCACCTGGCTCAAAGTGAGAAAGTTACATGGACAGTAGAGAGCCAGAGAATAGTCCTCTCTACCGCTCAACAGTTCCCCTCAGCTGAGAGAGAAAGGTTATACAGCTGGTAGGGGGTGTATTGAAATTCAAGTCCACTTCACCTAGCCCAGGAGTGGCTGTGTGCACATTAATGAGCTATTTGTGTAGAGTTCAGCTATTTCACATGCACCAGGTCCATATTAGTGATATAATTAATTTAACAACACTGGGGTGTTGTCACCCCGCCGTGGAATGCTGCACACGGCATGTGGCTATGATAAGCATTCTCTAATTAAACAGGCAAAAAAAGGAGGGGACACCTTTTGACATTCAAAAAGCTTTGGGAGAAAAACAAGCTTTCGCAGCGAGTGTTGCCATGGCGTTTGACAGGGTGAAGGTGGAGGGAAGTTTTGAGGAGAGCGGCGAGTGTTGCAATCCCATCCCCTAAGGTAAACCCCCATACCCTAAGGTAGACCTTTCAGGTAAATCAACAACCCTGTTCACAATTTTGCAGATTACACTTTATTAAAGTTGTTTGGACATATGCTAATTTGGCCCAAGCATGAAAAATAGACCTGTGAGAGTGCTTTTTCTTCCACTTTCTACATGTAACTATGTTTTTTTTACTATTTGACTTTAATAAAGGCAATACATTATTAATATGGAATAGTTTATAATAGATATATAAATAGTTTATTTTTAGTAGAAAATCCAAAGAAGGGCTGTTTTCAATGGCTGATGCCTCTTTTAAGCAGAAAATGTGCAAGATGGCACCAACAAATCAAATCAAATCAAATCAAATTGTATTTGTCACATACACATGGTTAGCAGATGTTAATGCGAGTGTAGCAAAATGCTTGTGCTTCTAGTTCCGACAATGCAGTAATAACGAACAAGTAATCTAACTAACAATTCCAAAAAAACTACTGTCTTATACACAGTGTAAGGGGATAAAGAATATGTACATAAGGATATATGAATGAGTGATGGTACAGAGCAGCATAGGCAAGATACAGTAGATGATATCGAGTACAGTATATACATATGAGATGAGTATGTAAACCAAGTGGCATAGTTAAAGTGGCTAGTGATACATGTATTACATAAGGATGCAGTTGATGATATAGAGTACAGTATCTACGTATGCATATGAGATGAATAATGTAGGGTAAGTAACATTATATAAGGTAGCATTGTTTAAAGTGGCTAGTGATATATTTACATCATTTCCCATCAATTCCCATTATTAAAGTGGCTGGAGTAGAGTCAGTGTCATTGACAGTGTGTTGGCAGTAGCCACTCAATGTTAGTGGTGGCTGTTTAACAGTCTGATGGCCTTGAGATAGAAGCTGTTTTTCAGTCTCTCGGTCCCAGCTTTGATGCACCTGTACTGACCTCGCCTTCTGGATGACAGCGGGGTGAACAGGCAGTGGCTCGGGTGGTTGATGTCCTTGATGATCTTTATGGCCTTCCTGTAGCATCGGGTGGTGTAGGTGTCCTGGAGGGCAGGTAGTTTGCCCCCGGTGATGCGTTGTGCAGACCTCACTACCCTCTGGAGAGCCTTACGGTTGAGGGCGGTGCAGTTGCCGTACCAGGCGGTGATACAGCCCGCCAGGATGCTCTCTATTGTGCATCTGTAGAAGTTTGTGAGTGCTTTTGGTGACAAGCCGAATTTCTTCAGCCTCCTGAGGTTGAAGAGGCGCTGCTGCGCCTTCCTCACGATGCTGTCTGTGTGAGTGGACCAATTCAGTTTGTCTGTGATGTGTATGCCGAGGAACTTAAAACTTGCTACCCTCTCCACTACTGTTCCATCGATGTGGATGGGGGTGTTCCCTCTGCTGTTTCCTGAAGTCCACAATCATCTCCTTAGTTTTGTTGACGTTGAGTGTGAGGTTATTTTCCTGACACCACACTCCGAGGGCCCTCACCTCCTCCCTGTAGGCCGTCTCGTCGTTGTTGGTAATCAAGCCTACCACTGTTGTGTCGTCCGCAAACTTCATGATTGAGTTGGAGGCGTGCATGGCCACGCAGTCGTGGGTGAACAGGGAGTACAGGAGAGGGCTCAGAACGCACCCTTGTGGGTCCCCAGTGTTGAGGATCAGCGGGGAGGAGATGTTGTTGCCTACCCTCATAGGGCTGCCTCGCAGAGAGGGCTGCCTCGCTTCTAGTCCTTAGGAAACTTGCAGTATTTCGTTTTTTTAATGTATTATTTCTTACATTGTTAGCCCAAAAAATCTTATGTGATATTACTATTGCATGTCAGAGCGACGTCAACTTACCAGCACTATGACCAGGAATACAACTTTCCCGATGCTTTGTCCAAACCAGCCAGGGCATTTGAACTGATTCCAGAGGCTGACCCAAAACAACGTCGCCGCAGAAGAGGAAGACTAAGTGGCCTTCTGGTCAGACTTCGGAGGCATCTACACCACCCACTGCTTCCAAGTATATTACTCGCTCATGTCCAGTCTCTAGATAACAAGGTAGACGAAATTCGGGCAAGTGTTGCTTTTCAGAGAGACATCAGGGATTGTAACACACTCTGTTTTACGGAAACATGGCTCTCTTGGGATATGCTGTCTGAGTCGGTACCGGGATTCTTTGTGCATCGCACATACATAAATAAACATCTCTCCAGGAAGAAGAAGGGCGGAGGTGTATGTTTCATGATTAATGACTCAGTGTAATTGTAACAACATACAGGAACTCTTGTCCTTTTGTTCACCTGACATAGAATTCCTCACAATTAAATGTCGACTGTATTGTCTCCCAAGAGAATTCTCTTCGGTTAGTGTCACAGCCATGTATATCCTCCTTCAAGCCGATACCACGACGGCCCTCAAGGAACTTCTCTAGACTTGATGCAAACTGAAATCCATATAGCCTGAGGCTGCATTTATTGTAGCTGGGGATTTTAACAAAGCAAATTTGAGAACAAGGCTACCTAAAATCTATCAGCATATTGACTGTAGTACTCACGCTGGCAAAACACTGGATCACTGCTACTCTCACTTCCGCAATGCATACAAGGCCCTCCCCTGCCCTCCTCTCACTACAACTCCATTTTGCTCCTCCCTTCCTGTAGGCAGAAACTCAAACAGGATGTACCTGTGATAAGGACTATTCAAAACTGGTCTGACCAATTGGAATCTACGCTTCAAAATAGTTTTGATGACGCAGACTGGGATATGTTCCCTGGTAGCCTCAGATAATAATATTGATTTAAATGCTTATTTGGTGATTGAGTTTATAAGGAAGTGCATAGGAGATGTTGTACACACTGTGACTATAAAAACCTACCCTAACCAGAAACCGTGGATAGAAGGTGGCATTTGTGCAAAACTGAAAGAGCCAACCATCACATTTAACCATAGAAATGTGCCTGGGGATATGGCTGAATACAAACACTGTAGATATTTCCTCCGCAAGGCAATTAAACAAACAAAATGTCAGTATAGAGACAAAGTGGAGTCGCAATTCAGCGGCTCAGACACGAGACGTTTGTGGCAGGGTCAAAAGACAATCACGGACTACAAAAAGTAAACCAGCCACGTCGCGGACACCAACGTCTTGCTTCCAGACAAACTAAACACCTTCTTTGCCCACTTTGAGGATAATACAGTGCCACTGACGTGGCCCTCTACCAAGGATTGTGGGCTCTCCTTCTATGTGGCTGACGTGACTAAGACATTTAAATGTGTTAACCCTCACAAAGCTGCCAGCCCAGACGACATCTTTAGCTGTTTCCTCAGAGCATGCACAGGCCAGCTGGCTGGTGTGTTTCCGGACAAATTGAATCTCTCCAAATACTGGTCTGCTGCCACACATGCTGCAGGACGGCCACCATTGTTACTGTAACCAAGAAGGCAAAGGTAACTGAACTAAATTACTATCGCCCCATAGCACTCACTTCTGTCATCAGGAAGTGATTTGAGAGACTAGTCAAGGATCATATCACCTCCACCTTAACTGTCACCCAAGACCCACTTCAATTTGCATACCGCCCCAATAGGCTGCACACAACACACTGCACACAGCCCGATCCCATCTCGGCAAGACGAATACCTGTGTAAGAATGCTGTTCACTGACTATAGCTCAGCATTCAACACCATATTAACCTCCGAGCTCATCATTAAGCTTGAGGCACTTAGTGTCAAAACTGCCGTGTGCAATTGGGTCCTGGACTTCCTGACGGGCCGCCCCCACATGGTGAAGATATGAAACAACATCACCACTTCGCTGATCTTCAACACTGGGGCCCCACAAGGGTGCATGCTCAGCCCGCTCCTGGACTCCCTGTTCAACCATCACTGCATGGCCATGCACGCCTCCAACTCAATTATCAAGTTTGCAGAAAACACAACAGAGGTAGGCTTGATTACCAACAATGACGAGAAAGCCTATAGGGTGGAGGTGATGGCTCTCTGAGTGTAGTGTCAGCAAAACAACCTCTCACTCAACATCAGCAAAACAAAGGAGATGATCATGGACTATAGGAAACAGCAGAGGGAGCACCTACCCTATCGAAAACGACGGGACAGCAGTGGAGAAGGTGGAAAGATTTAAGTTCCTCGGCGTACACATCATGGACAAACTGAAATGGTCCACCCACACAGACAGTGTTGTGAAGAAGGCGCAACAGCACCTCTTCAACCTCAGGAGGCTGAAGAAATTTGGCTTGTCACCTAAAACCCTCACAAACGGTTATATATGCACAATTGAGAGCATCCTGTCAGACTGTATCATCGCCTGATACGGGAACTGCACCACCCACAACAGCAAGGCTCTCCAGAGGGTGGTAAGGTCACCGGGGGAATCAGACTGTTAAACAGCAATCACTAACACAGAGGCTGCTGCCTACATACAGTCTTGAAACAATTGGGCACTTTAATAAATGGATCACTAGTCACTTTAATAATGCCACTTTAATAAGGTTTTCATATATTGGATTACTCATCTCATATGTACAGTTGAAGTCAGAAGTTTACATACACCTTAGCGAAATACATTTAAATTAAGTTTTTCACAATTCCTGACATTTAATCCTAGTAAATATTCCCTGTCTTAGGTCAGTTAGGATCACCACTTTATTTGAAAAATAATGTAAAATGTCAGAATAACAGTAGAGAAAATTATTTATTTCAGCTTTTATTTCTTTCATCACATTCCCAGTGGGTCAGAAGTTTACATAACTCAATTAGTATTTGGTTGCATTGCCTTTAAACTGTTTAACTTGGGTAAAACGTTCCGGGCATCCTTCCACAAGCTTTCCACAATAAGTTGGGTGAATTTTGGCCCATTCCTCCTGACTGAGCTGGTGTAACTGAGTCAGGTTAGTAGGCCTCCTTGCTCGCACACGCTTTTTCAGTTCTGCCCACACATTTTCTGTAGGATTGAGGTCAGGGCTTTGTGATGCCCACTCCAATACCTTATATTTGTTGTGCTTAAGCAATTTTTC
Organism: Oncorhynchus tshawytscha; assembly: GCF_018296145.1. Taxonomy (NCBI): domain Eukaryota; kingdom Metazoa; phylum Chordata; class Actinopteri; order Salmoniformes; family Salmonidae; genus Oncorhynchus; species Oncorhynchus tshawytscha. The sequence goes on from NC_056438.1 coordinate 32,935,693, forward strand.
CACAACTTTGGAAGTATGCTTGGGGTCATTGTCCATTTGGAAGACCCATTAGCGCCCATGCTTTAACTTCCTGACTGATGTCTTGAGATGTTACTTCAATATCTCCACGTAATTTTCCTGCTTCATGATGCCATCTACTGTGTGAAGTGCACCAGTTCCTCCTGCAGCGAAGCATCCCAGCAACATGGATGGGATGGAGATTTTCAGCTTGCAAGCCTCCTCCTTTTCCCTTCAAACATAACAATGATCATTATGGCCAAACAGTTCTATTTTTGTTTCATCAGACCAGAGGACATTTCTGCAAGAAGTACATTCTTCTCCCCATTGTTCAGTTGCAAACCGTAGTCTTGCTTTTTTATGGTGCTTTTGGAGCAGTGCCTTCTTCCTTGCTGAGCGGCCTTTGAGATTATGTTGATATATGACTGTGGATTTACTGTGGATTTAGATACATTTGTACCCGTTTCCTCCAGCATCCTCACAAGGACCTTTGCTGTTGTTCTGGGATTTATCTGTACTTTTCGCACCAAAGTACGTTCATCTCTAGGAGACAGAATGAGTCTCCTTCCTGAGCGGTATGACGGCTGCATTGTCCCATGGTGTTATACGTGCGTACTATTGTTTGTACAGATGAAAATGGTACCTGTCACGGGATTCTTCTGTTGATGGAAAGGCGGACCAAAACACGGCGTCGTTTGTGTTCATCTTGATATTTAATTAAAGAAAGTACTGAAAACTGAATACAAAAACAATAAACAAATAACGACCATGAAGCTAAATGAGAACTGTGATGACACAAGCAATCAACATAGACAATCACCCACAAACAAACAGTGCAACCCAGGCTACCTAAGTATGATTCTCAATCAGAGACAATTCATGACACCTGCCTCTGATTGTGAACCATAATAGGCCGAAACATACAATTCCCCAAATCATAGAAAAACAAACATAGACTGCCCACCCAACACACGCCCTGACCATACTAAATAAATACAAAACAAAGGAAATAAAGGTCAGAACGTGACGGTACCTTAACCTGTTGTGTAGGGGCCAGTATTTTGATGTTTGGATGGAAGAGGTACCCAAATGAAACTGCCTATTTCTCAGGCCCAGAATCTAGAATATGCATATAATTGTCAGATTAGGATAGAAACCACTCTAAAGTTTCCACAACTGTCAAAATATTGTCTGTGAGTATAACAAAACTGATATTGCAAGCAAAAACCTGAGGAACATCCATCAAGGAAGTGCCTAAGAGAAACAAATCTCCCTGTTCCATTGCATGCCTTCCCTCCATTTAAAGGGATATCAACCAGACTGTGGATTTCTGGTAACAGGAACAATCACCCACAAAATACCCAAAGAATATGGCTGCCTAAATATGGTTTCCAATCAGAGACAACGATAGACAGCTGCCTCTAATTGATAACCAATCTAGGCAACCATAGACTTACAAAAACACCTAGATAGGAAACACCCCAATAAACATACAAAACCCCTAGACAAGCCAAAACACATACATCACCCATGTCACACCCTGACATAACTAAAATAACAAAGAAAACAAAGAATACTAAGGTCAGGGTGTGACAGTGGGAGTCTCGTGAGTGCAAACATCCGAAGATCATCAAAGGCAAGCCATTCATTGTATTGCTTTTCTGACTTTCGTGACCAATCTACTTTGCTGCTAGCTGTTTGTAATGTTTTGTCTGCTGAGAGAGATGTCCTCACATAAACGCTTGGATAGCTTTTGCTGTAGAGCTTTTTTGAAATCTGACACGCCAGGTGGATTAACAACAAGCTAAGCTGTGTTTTGCTATATTGCACTTGTGATTTCATGAAAATTAAATATTTTTTGTAATTTAATTTGAATTTGGCGCTCTGCAATTCAGCGGATGTTGAGGAAAATGATCCCGCTAAACGGGATGGGTTTGCCAAGAAGTTAAGGCATTTGGAATTTGCTCCCAAAGATCAACCAGACTTGTGGAGGACCACCATTTTTTTCTGAGGTCTTGGCTGATTTCTTTTGATTTCCCAAGATGTCAAACAAAGAGGCACCGAGTTTGAAGGTAGGCCTTGAAATAGGTACACCTCCAATTTGACTCAAATTATGTAAATTTGCCTATCAGAAGCTTCTAAAGCCGTGACATCATATTCGGGAATTTTCCAACCTGTTAAAAGGCACAGTCAACTTAGTGTACGTCAACTTCTGACCCACTGGAATTGTGGTACAGTGAATTATAAGTGAAATCATTTGTCTGTAAACAATTGTTGGAAAAATTACTTATGTCATGCACGAATTAGATGTCCTAACCGACTTGCCAAAATAATAGTTTGTTAAAACAAGAAATTTGTGGAGTGTTTGAAAAACATGTTTTAATGACTCTAACCTAAGTGTATGTAAACTTCCGACTTCAACTGAATATATTGTATTTTATACAATCTATTGCATCTTGCCTATGCCATCTATTGCATCATTGCTCATCCATGTATTTATATATATACTTATTCCATTCCTTTACTTAGATTTGTGTGTATTAGGTAGTTGTTGTGGAATTGTCAGATTACTTGCTAGATATTGCTGCACTGTCAGAACTAGAAGCACAAGCATTTTGCTACTCTCCCAATAACATCTGCTAACCATGTGGACAGTGGTTCCTCCTTCAAAAGTTGTGTCATACTGCGGCACACCTGTGTCATATACGGCCTCGGCATTCTTTGGCAGGGCATTTGATTTTCAGACATTCTTTCTGTTATTGCTAGCTAGACCAACAGAGGGCATCTTTGAGAAGCATTTGATAGTGAGATTTGAAAACCTTTTTTGTAGTAACATAGTACATGGGATTGATTTTGATACATTTTGCTTAATTAATTTGATTAATATTACGGTGTTTCTATTCAGAGAAAAAGGAAAAACAAAACCCTCACGGTTTCTATGGGGCTGTACAACGTGACAGCGAGAGTAGACTACAGGATCGGAGGATTATAAATTGTTTGCTTTCATTAGACAACCTTGTTCCAAAATTTCACATAGTGATTAGTTTAGATCCATAACTAAATCATCATCTGCGTTTTGAAAGAGTATTTTTTATCATTATTTTATTAATGAAATGCGTTTATTTGTTTACTAGGCTACTGTGCAGTCTACAATAAATACTGTCATAAACATCTGAAAGTGCCTAATTCCTTACACAAGGGAGAACAAGCCATGTCTGTACTACAGAATGCATGGCATGAATTATTTCATAGTTGTGATGTCTTCACTATTATTCTACCATGTCAAAAATAGTAAAAATACAGAAAAATCCTGGAATGACTAGGTGTGTCCAATCTTTTGACTGGTACTTGCTTAATTAATTTGATTAATATTATGGTGTTTCTAATCCATGAAAAACTAAAAAACGTCTGTGTTTCTGTTAGAATGGAACGGAAAATATGATGCGGTACAATGTCAAATCAAATCAAATGTATTTGTCACATACACATGGTTAGCAGATGTTAATGCGAGTGTAGCGAAATGCTTGTGCTTCTAGTTCCGAGAATGCAATAATAACCAAAGAGTATTGCAATAATAATGCAATAACAACTAACCTAACAATTCCAAAACTACCACCTTATACACACAAGTGTCAAGGGATAAAGCATATGTACATAAAGATATATGAATGAGTGATGGTACAGAATGGCATAGGCAAGATGCAGTAGATGGTATTGAGTACAGTATATATATATATATGAGATGAGTAATGTAGGGTATGTAAACAAAGTGGCATAGTTTAAAGTGGCTAGTGATACATGTAATACATAAAGATGCAGTAGATGATAGAGTACAGTATATACATATGAGATGAGTAATGTAGGGTATGTAACCATTATATTAAGTAGCATTGTTTAAACTTCTTAAGGTATAGGGGGCAGCATTTTCACTTTTGGATAAATAGCATGCCCAATTTCAACTTCCTGCTACTCATGCCAAGAATATAAGATATTCATATTATTAGTAGATTTGGATAGAAAACACTCTGACGTTTCTAAAACTATTTGAATCATGTCTGTGAGTATAACAGAACTTATGTGGCAGGCAAAACCCCGAGGACTAACCGTTCAGAAGTTTTTTTTAGGTCTCTGTCTGTTCACTGACTTCTCATTGGGAAACGAGCTTGGTGACGAGTTTGGAGGGTACTATGGTGTTAAATGCTGAGCTGCAGTCAATGAACAGCATTCTCACATAGGTATTCCTCTTGTCCAGATGGGTTAGGGCAGTGTGCAGTGGGGTTGCGATTGCGTCGTCTGTGGACCTATTTGGGCAGTAAGCAAATTGGAGTGGGTCTAGGGTGTCAGGTAGTGTGGAGGTGATATGGTCCTTGACTAGTCTCAAAGCACTTCATAATGACGGAAGTGAGTGCTACGGGGCAGTAGTCGTTTAGCTCAGTTACCTTAGGTTTCTTGGGAACAGGGATAATGGTGGCCGTCTTGAAGCATGTGGGAACAGCAGACTGGGATAAGGATTGCTTGAATATGTCCGTAAACACACCAGCCAGCTGGTCTGCGCATGCTCTGAGGACGCGGCTGGGGATGCCGACTGGGCCTGCAGCCTAAACACGTTTAAATGTTTTACTCACGTCGGCTGCAGTGAAGGAGACTCCGCAGGTTTTGGTTGGGGGCCGTGTCAGTGGCACAATCACAAAAAAGTTATTTAGTCTGTCTGGGAGCAAGACATCCTGGTCTGCGACGGGGCTGGTTTTCTTTTTGTAATCCGTGATTGACTGTAGACCCTGACACATACCTCATGGCTGAGCCGTTGAATTGCGACTACTACGTCTCTATACTGACGCTTAGCTTGTTTGATTGCCTTGCGGAGGGAATAGCTACACTGTTTTATATTCTGTCATGTTTCCGGTCACCTTGCACTGGTTAAAAGCAATGGTTTGCGCTTTCAGTTTCACACGAATGCTGCCATCAATCCACGGTTTCTGGTTCGGGAATATTTTAATCGTTGGTATGGGTACGACATCGTCAATGCACTTTCTAATGAACTTGCTCACCGAATCAGCATATTCGTCAATGTTGTTGTTCGACGCAATGCGGAACATATCCCAATCCACGTGATCGAAGCAGTCTTGAAGCGTGGAATCAGATTGGTCGGACCAGCGTTAAACAGACCTGAGCTTCTTGTTTTAGTTTCTGTCTGTAGGCTGGGAGCAACAAAATGGAGTCGTGGTCAGCTTTTCCGAAAGGAGGGCGGGGGATGGACTTATGCTTCGCGGAAGTTAGAATAACAATGATCTAGGGTTTTACCAGCCCTGGTTGCGCGATCGATATGCTGATACAATTTAGGGAGTCTTGTTTTCAGATTAGCCTTGTTAAAATCCCCAGCTACAATGAATGCAGCCTCAGGATATGTGGTTTCCAATTTGTGAGTCAAATAAAGTTTGTTCATGGCCATCGATCTGTCTGCTTGGGGGAATATATACGGCTGTGATTATAATCGAAGAGAATTCCCTTGGTAGATAATGCAGTCGACATTTGATTGTGAGGAATTCTAAGTCAGGTGAACAGAAGGACTTGAGTTACTGTATGTTGTTATGATCACATCACGTCTCGTTAATCATAAGGCATACCCCGCCGCCCCTCTTGTGATTCCATATGTGTTGTTTCATAGTTGTGATGTCTACTACAGAATTAGACATTAGATATGTCAGATGAGATGACGCTGGAGAGACGAAGCAGGTACAGGGAGTAAAACATTTAATAAAGACGGACATGGAATGAGACAGGAACAGCATCAGCAAACTAATGCTAAAGACAAACACAATACAATGCAGCAGCGGGGAACAGAGCTGGGGAACTGAGAAATATAGGGGAGGAAATTAACAGGTGATAAGTGAGTCCTGTTGAGTCCAATAACGCTGATGTGCGTGAGGAGGGAAGGCAGGTGTGCGTGATGGATGGCAGGAGTGCGTGATGCAGGGCAACCTGGCGCAATCAAGCACCAGGCGGAGGGAAGAGTGGGAGCAGACGTGACAAGATATTGCTCAAAACAAGTGAGACTCATTTTGCCTATGGTAGATCTACAGTATATAAAATTAAACAAAATTCAATGACGTGACTCTCCGCCAATAATTACATTTAGAGGATTGGAGGACTCTAAATTAATATCTAAGGGGCATTTTCTGTTATATATTCTCACAGACCCTAAGGGGCTTTGATATAATCCTAAATTAATAAATAATAATTATCAATTTGTTTAAAATATTTTGGAGGTTTGGTTGTCATTTAACCTAGAGTGATTCAGAAAAAGTCAAAAAAGCATACATCAATTGCTTATATTCAGTCAACACATATCTCAAGAAAATCATGGCATATTTGAACAAGTCATTCGTTATGGATATTTTTAAAGAGTATTTCTATCATTATTTTATTAATGAAAGCATAATGATACTGAAGAAGAAATACAGTACTGTACAGTATCTGCTTTTAGATATGGACAATAAAGCATTTTTAAGATGTTTGTTTTTTAGGCTACTGTGCAGTCTGACAAGTAAACATAGCATACAGTCCATACTGTAGTAAACATAGAAAATGGCCTAATTCCTTATATAAGGGAGAGCAGGCCATGTCCAGACTTTCTTGGTGACTTCAAGTACTCATCAACTCTGTCTTTAATGCTTTTTCGGGTTGCATCAGTCATGGACGGAAACTTCTGAGACACAGTATTAATGATGACCACCCGGAGGTTCACTGGTAAGCCTGGCACGGATTATGACTCCATATTCTTCCTCGCCCTTTTCAACGCGTCATTCTCCACCTGACTCTTCGCCAATGCCCCCTGACTCTCCGCTAATGAGGATTGGCTCTCCGCCAGTACCGCCTGGCTCTGGACCAATGCATCAACTGTCGCCCGTGTCTCAGCCCTCAGAGAATGTTTCTCTTTCTGAAGGTCTGCCTTCAATGACTTGATCTCGGTCTTCAATGTTTTAATCTCACCCATGAGCACCTTCATCAGATGAGCAGAGTGGTACCGCCCTGAGCCCCCATCTATTACAGTGGCCTATGATAGAAACGGTAGATGAATTAAGAATCAAAAGTGACTCCAACACACACATGCTGTACACATTTTAAGAATCTAGCTTAACTAACCGCTTTCTTGGCAACCTAAGCATTTTTTCAGTGCAGCCTGTTGTCCAGCCCTTTGTCCACTGATCTCCACGGATGGTTGTCGGCATGATTGTAAGCTCTGCAAAAACACATTCACATTTTTAGTACACAATTATTGAGTTTATTATACAGTATGCCTACACATTGATAGGCTATATACCTTCTCTTTTCTATATAAAATTATCTGAAACCAAAAACCTTTAGTTTTGGCTATCCTCTCAGTTCCAGCTAATTTTCAAGTCCTTTGGTGGTTACAGTCCTAACCCTGGAATGGTTAGCACCATAGAAAGAAGCTGGTTTGATTAAAACAAAGTCCATTTTGTCTGTTCTCTGGTCGCAATGCGATCTTTTTTTATTAACATCTTGTTTTTGAATGGTGACTGTGTTAAGGGTGGAGTTTTGGGCGGGGTAAGGAAAGGTGTAACTTTCAGGTTTCAATAGGCTATAAATATACAGCAGACTGCCGATTGTCCTCACTTTGATTATATTGTAGGACCATGACCAGGATCTCTACTCATTTAAGTAAGCAGATTAGGGCATTCGGGTGGAAAGCAAAATCTACTGGAGACATTGAAAAAAAATGGTCACGGACTGTGCTATTCGCAAACACTATCTTCAGATGCATGTTTTAGGACAAACTCGAAAGCCCAGGAAAATGAACAGGTACAGTAGGCTACCATACTTTAATGTAGGCCTAGTAATGCTAAAAATAATGCTTAAATAAATCAACTACTGGCCTTTCCTGTATGCTGCACTATTTCATTTCCAGCGAGACTATTCAAGCCATCGACTCACTGATGAATGAAGATGATGAGCAATCGGGAAGGGCAATCTGTAATGTGCTTGCATCACAGCACGATATCAACATCACTCTAATTACAGTAAGAAGACAGTTGAAGAAACTTGGGTGGATTTATGGAAATGCTCGGTAAGAAATGTTTTACATATTTGTGTATAAAGATATTTTTTTGTAATGATCAGAACATTAACCATGGGTGTTTGCTTGTTTTGTACTGGAGTTTCGACCCAATGATTCACCGGAGTGTCACGACCTCCGCCGAAGTTGGACTCTTTTCTTGTTCGGGAGGCGTTCGGCGGTCGACGTCACAGGCCTTCTAGCCATCGCCGATCCACTTTCCTTTTCCATTTCTTTTGTCTTTGTTTTACACACCTGGTTTCAGTTACCCAACAACATGTTCATTATTTAACCCTCTGTTTTCCCCATGGTTTTTGTGCGTGTTTGTTAATTGTAAGTTCGGTCCAATGTTTGTGGGCTTGGTGTTACTTTATGTATTTTGGATTTTTGAGTAAATTTCCTTTGTTACTCATCTCTGCTGTCCTGCGCCTGACTCCTCTGCACCAGCTACACCCAGATCCTTACACTAACAAACAAAGAACTTTGCGTCCTGCAGGCCCAGGCATGGAACAAAGCTGGTGATACATGCAATAATGTCATCTTCACAGACAAATCAACCGTGGCCTTTGAGCAATTTGCTCAAAATTGCTACAAAAAAAGGAAGAAGATCAAGCAAGCCAAGTACAAAGCATCCGCTCACACTCCATGTGTGGGGGGCAAATTTCTCGCCAGGGCTCATATTTTATTTGTGATGGTAAGTTTGGATATTTACAAAGCAAAAGGTACATAAATATTGTAGCCTACAACTCACGGACTGTTATGTGTTCCACAATAATTCACTCTTAGGAATAAATCATCAAGAGATATGCTGAATCCAATGTCAGAGAGGTGTTTCTGGGTGCACATCGTTTCATTCAAGGTAGGATTATAGCAATATTTTGTTATGTTTAGGCCTATTTACAAGTATATTTCTATTACTGTACCTAATTTTGTCTGTTAGGCTAAATGTATTTTGTTCTTCTCCAAATGCAGACAATGACCCAAAACACATTGCCGACTGGGTTTGCATTGCACATGAGAGCATAAACTGGGTCAAGACGCCATCAGAGTAAGTAGACCTTGATATAGTAAAATAAAGGTTAAATAAAAGACCTACAACACCTTCGGTAGGCCTACAGTATATCTACAAATATTATTTTCATCTCTCCCATCCATGACATGTAGGTCTCCTGATTTAAACCCGATCGAACTTGTTTGGAATCAACTGAAAACATTCATCAATAACTGTGCCAAGCCGACAAGCAAAGATGAGCTGGTCAAGGCCATCAGGATGCTTTGGCTAGAGAAATTGATGATACAACAATGCAACAAATAGATTGATCATCTCAGGAAGGTTTTACCTGTGGTTGTGGAGCTGGGTGGAAGTGCGATTAAAATGTAGTTTATATAAACATCTGCATTTGAATGTCTTTCTTCTCGTTATTTTATTTTATTAACAAAAGCATAAAGATGTTGCTGAATAAATACTTTTAAACTTTTTTGAGTTGGGGGATTTTTCCCAACAGTAGCCGGGTTATAAAAAGTCTATTGTCTGCTAATAGGAAACATTTGCATGATGGGGCTACACCTGCTACAGTTGTGAAAAACAAGTGTTTGAAAACCTGTTCTCAAAATGCCTCCAGTTGTCCATCACTACTGCAAGTAAAAACACAGCATCTTGTTTACATTATTTATTGTGTCACACATTTGTACCTATCGTTCCAATTACGTTTAGAGTTTCTTTAAATGATGGTTTTATGTAGGATGCTACATTTTTGACCAGTTGCAATTGTAAGTAGGCCTAATAAAGCCCCATAGCCTACCTCAGCCTACCTCAGCCAGGTAAGTTATTTCATATAGGTCTAGGCTCAGAAGACTCCAATTAAGCCCTCTTGTTGTTTGTAAACCACACATGCATAGATCATTCGTTCACCTACTCTGCGTCACAAAGAAATGGCAGTTGGAACCTAAAATCTCAAATTTAGATTCATCAGACCAAAGGACAGATTTTCACAGGTCTAAGGTCCATTGCTCCTGTTTCTTGGCCCAAGCAAGTCTCTTCTTGTTATTGATTTCCTTTCGTTGTGTTTTCTTTGCAGCAATTTGACCATGAAGGCCTGATTCACGCAGTCTCCTGTGAACAGTCGATGTTGAGATGTGTCTGTTACTTGAACACTGTGAAGCATTTATTTGACCTGCAATTTCTGAGGCTGGTAACTCTAATGAACTTATCCTCTGCAGTAGTGATATCTCTGGATCGTCCTTTCCTGTGGCGGTCCTCATGAGAGCCAGTTTCATCATACAATAATCACGCTGGCACTATGCACAAAGATAGGGGTCAGAATGATGAAAATGTCCATCCTTACCATTCATTGATTTCCAACACCATGGACATCTACCTTTCTTGGGATATGTCCTACAAACTGAGTAGACCATTAGTTCAGTATCCTTAGCCCTAAGATTGGGTTTTGGGTCCTCATAATCAGATATGTAATCAGGAATGGGAAATAGGTGTGGAAAATTATGCACTTATATCATCACTATTCTCATCATCATTCTCAAGAGTCAGCATGAACATCAAGCAATGGCATAGTGAGGGCAGTATCCAGCACTTTACAACAAAGCATTTTAACCCAGACAATAAAAATAGCACAGCAAAAAAAGATTACTAGGCCATAAATGAGCCAATGGAAAACTTGATTCCATAACACCAAATAATGATTGAACCCATCCAAACGGATTCCAATCGTTGTCTTGTTGGGTTTCTTTTGCAAGATCGCCGCTGAGCTCTTTCAGGTGTTCCACTACAATAGTCAAGTTACCCTCACCCTGGGGTATGAATGTACAGCAATGTTCACCTATCATCGTGCAGATAGCATGTCAAGTGCTACATTGTGAATAGCCGTGAGGCAAGCTGCTTACAATTCCGGTCTCATTATCGAAAATCCTGAAGAGGTTAAATTTAACAAAGATTCTAAATGATATCCCAATCGGTCTAGGTCATGGGCATTTTCCTATGCACCATACCATTCAATAGTGAAATGCTCCTTATAATCCGTTTTAATCTGCTGGAATGGAGGAGTTCGTTTTATGCATAACAACAATGGAGATATTCAGTTTTACACAGCACCCTGTCCAATTTGTTGGTAAATAAAGATATTCCTTGTTACCAAGGAGACCGATCGTCTGTTTCTGTCCAGATAGTGGTGTGCCCAACATTCAGTTCTTATGGCGGGGGGTTAGTATTGAGTAGCTTGGATGAATAAGGTACCCAAAGTAAACGGCCTGCTCCTCAGTCTCAGTTGCTAATATATGCATAGTATTATTAGTATTGGATAGAAAACACTCTGACGTTTCTAAAACTGTTTGAATGTCTGTCAGTATAACATAAAACCTGAGGACAAATCAAAACAGGAAGTGAGAAATCTGCGGTTGGTATGTACTCAACACAGTTCCCATTGACATCCCCTTGAGATATTGATTAAGATTCACGTCCTAGGGCTTCCACTAGATGTCAAGCGTCTATAGAAATGTGAATGCGGCTTCTACTGTGTTGTGGGACTGAATGACAGCAGAATGAATCAGGTGTCTGGCAGTCAGCCATTTTCTGGTCATGCGCATTTCACATGATAGCTACCTGCGTTCCATGGCTCCTGAAGACACAAAGGAATACTCCGGTTGGAACTTTATTGAAGATTAATGATAAAAACATCCTAATGATTAATTCTGTACTTAGTTTGAAATGTTTCTTCAACCAGTAATATAACTTTTTAAAGTTTTTGTCTGACGTAACGCTGACCAGAACGAGCGTTTGGATATGTATACCAACAAAAGTAGCTAATTGGACATAAATAACAGACATTATCGAACAAATCAAGCATTGATTGTGGACCTGGGATTCCTTGGAGTGCATTCTGATGAAGATCATCAAAGGTAAGGGAATATTTAGCATGTAATTGATGGTTTTTGTTGACTGCAATATGGCGGCTAATTTGACTTGATTGTTCTAAGCGCCATCTCAGATTACTGCATGGTTTGCTTTTTCCGTCAAGTTTAAAAAAAATCTGACACAGCGATTGCATTAAGGACAGGTTTATCTATAATTCCATGTGTATAACTTGTATTTACATCTACATTTCTGATGAGATTTCTGTTGTTTTGAATTTGGCGCCTGCACTTTCACTGGCTGTTGTCATATCGTCCCGTTAACGGGATTGCAGCCCAAAGAGTTAATGGGCTCAGTAGAAGTGCATGTCCATATATCCAGCTACATCCTATTGGGAAGACTCTGTCATTAACACATGTTGACATTCCCAGATAGGATTCAGCAGACCATGGAATGGAGATATTACTTGGGTTGTGACAATGGTAGGTTCAGAATGGGGTTCTCTAACGGTTGCCCCAGCGTGAGTTTTTTATGCTCGTGATGTTTGAACGTTCCGGCACGGGATTGTTATGCAACAGTACATTTAATCCGCACTGCAGCCTGTTTTTATTTATAGGCTGTTTTCAACTTGTCAATTTCAAATTATTTTCTAAAAAGTTTTTAAATTTCTAAGAACATTTTGAATTGAGGTGTGTTCCGCCTGATTCATTCACATAAAAGTAGTCATTTTTACTTTTGCGGACCAATTAATTTTTTAGGCATTTCTGACCCGGACAAACACTTCCCAATTGTTTGTGCAGTCTCCCGTCCTGCACACATATTTTCCGTCTGTTGCCTGCATCACAGTCATAGTTGTTTTCGTTACCAATAATAACTTTGAAAATGTGTGCGTTTCTATCACAGTAAGTTACTTATTACGTTATAATAGTTTCTGCATGTCGTGTTATGTCGTTTCTACTGTAGCATAATAATTTTGTCTATATTTCTTATTACCGCGGACACGCGAGGTAACGTTACTCATTTCATAACCTTTATGGTGTTCTACTCAATGCTCAGGGAGCTAGCTACATTCTTCTATTATCTCTGGAAAACAATGCTAATTACGTCAGAGAAGTATTAGCATGTGTTGTATTTTGAAGCTACCCTGGCCTTACGACTCCTAAGTGGTGCAACTGTCTATGGCACAGCGTCTCAGCGTCACTACAGACACCTGCACCATAAGTGCCTTATTACATTAAAATTGTTTATGTATGTCGTGTTATACAATTTCTATAGTAGCTCACTGTGTGTATGGAGCTAAATATATTTGTGTATATTCAGTGAGAGGACCAAGTAATTTGGCGTCACTCTAAAGCGGAAAGGTGGAATAAACGAGTCAGGAGTAGGTTTTCTTGATTGAACACAGTTCTCTATTGAGGGATTTTGGCCAATACAAACACTCCAACACATTTCCTTATAACGTTACTCATTTCAAAACCTTTATGGTGTTATATTCAATCGTGCTTATGTAGCTAGCTACATTATTCCATTAGCTCTGTAAAACAATGCTAATTGCGTCAGAAGTATTGGCTTGTTGTATTTTGAAGCTACCATGAAAAAATAAAAAAATATCTATTTATACCACTTGGTCGTTTTCTGAGTGCATTCCACAAAGCTGTTTATCATGTCCGCCTTATCCACTGCCTCCGTTTTGAGGTTATCGTCTAGCACGCTGTCTGGGTTTTCTCTCCCCCGTCAGGTGGTCCACCTTCCCTGTGGCTGACATGGTTGCTGTATGGACAGTGGAGAGGACATGGATGTCTCATTTGTCATGCCACTTTACTGCCAGTTGTTGACATTTCTTATTTTGTATAATGGGTCATTTAGGATGGCAGTAGCAATTGTTGATGAAATTCAGTCATCGTAGCAGAACAGTCTTGGGAAAAGAGGGTGGCAAAGAAGGGAGTTACAAACATAGGATCTGTGCACCAGAATTCTCGTAGGGAGTTATTCTTTACTATCCCCATGAGAAGGACTGTCGGAAGGAATACAATTCACTAAGTGTGGTTGACCCCCCATTCCTGGCTTTCTCTTCTCCTGTAGCTCCAAGGCATAGCGATTGGTCTCCTCTACTATGTCTCCCACCAGCTCCTCTGTCAGAAACAACTTGAGGCACTCTGCCTCAGATGTAAATGGCAAGGGGCGATGCACTCCAGACTGGGACTCATCAAAGCAAACAGCAGGGCCAGGAGGGGTGAAATGGCTGGCAGCCTTCCAGCTACCACAGAACTCCTGTACTTCATCCACTGTCATTCTGCCTCCATCACAACCAGCATCTTCAAAGGGAACTGGGACTTTGTCAGTGGACATGGGGTCCTCAGATTCAGGTTTCTCAATGGTTTCTCAATTTTAAAACATCTCCAGAATTTCTGCATTTGTGAGAGTTCTCCTTTTGAAAGACATTGCTAATGCTACAGCTTAGCTCACTAGCTAAAAATATAAACAACAATACTGAATGGCTCAGAGTGGGAGTGAGAGGTTACGTGATTGACTGCCTGGACGCCCCATTTGTATCAGTAAATCACTATCAGAAAATGTTTTGTGTGGTAGTTATTGATATATTTAAAGTTTTATTCACATGTTTTTGAAGTTCCTGTGATAAATCATGGATTCCGATTATTGCATAGATTGTAACGGGCACATATTATGTGTGCAAAATACTTTTTTGAAGATTGAACTGATTATGATGAGCTAAGCTAATTCCAGCCATGTGTGGAGCCTTGTTTGTTGACATAAAATACATTCTGGGTTTCACATAATCGTTTGTCAGACCAAAGATGCTATAAAAAAATTAGGTGAGTAAGGGTTGACGCATTTTTTGAGAACTTCAGGAAGTGAATGGTGGGATGTGAACGATGGTAGACGACACAACCCTTCAACATGCATACTATAAACAGAACAAACTCATCTTGTCTTCTCTTATTACCTTTGGTTTCTGTGAGGAAAAAAAGCATTGCGGAGAGCTGAAACGAATCATCGTCGGATTACTTTTGATTTCTAGAAAGTGTTTTATTAAACTATTTTGATCAATGGTGAGCTCTCCCGTGATGTGATTAATAATTAAAAGTAATCGCTATTAGCTTATTCATATTGTAATTTATGTCAGCCGAGAATTATAAAATTAGATCCCTTGTGTTGCGTCAATCTTTCCTCAGTTAGCACAAGGACAAATCTAGCCTACATTTTTCCAGATTGGATGATTGTGTTATGCTATAGATACTTCTGTGAATATCTGAACATAGCATCCAAAAATAAAATGCTCACATTCTGGACATAACTCTGTAAGGACTGTGTTTGTGTAAATAGTTTTTGAAAAAAATGTGGCCAGCTCAAATGTTTAATTTTTCCTTTATTTAACTAGGCAAGTCAGTTAAGAACAAATTCTTATTTTCAATGACAGCCTAGGAACAGTGGGTTAACTGCCTGTTCAGGGGCAGAATGACAGACTTGTACCTTGTCAGCTCAGGGATTTGAACTTGCAACCTTTCAGTTACTAGTCCAACACGCTAACCACTAGGCTACCCTGCTGCCCCTAAAATGCTGCCGCCCCTAAAATGCTGTTTGTTGCGTCATTCGAAACTGGCCCGTCTCAATAAGCAGTCTACTAAGCGTTCTAATCACACGGGTGTGATCGTATGCTTCAGGGACCACTGGGACACCCACGTGTGACAGGGTTAATTCTGTCCTAAACTGAATACTGTAAGAATGGTGAGATCGCTGAGTGTGGAAAAAGACTACATACATAACAGGAGGTGTTTTCTACCATTAGTTCAGTTTTTAGTGTATAATTAACCTCACTAGGGTGTGAATCATTAAGCATGTGAGGAAAATGATAACCCTTGCATTACAATGAGCTACTGTATAACTCATCTGCTCTGTGTGGAATGTCTTCCTGTCTCTAAATGGAACTAAACAACAAACATGCTTGTGTGTAAAAAATAAAAAAAGTTAACATTTTAGTGTAGGTGTCCTTATAACACCTTATAAATGAGTGGTTCGAGCCTGAATGCTGATTGGCTGAAAGCCGTGGTATATCAGAGCGTATACCACGGGTATAACAAAACATTTATTTTTACAGCTTTACGTTAGTAACCACTTCATAACAGCAATAAGTCACATTGAGGGTTTGTGATATATTGTCAATATACCACTTCTAAGAGCTGTATCCAGGCACACCTTGTTGCATCGTGCATTAGGAACAGCCCTTAGCCATGGCATATTGGCCATACACCAGACCCCTTGGGCCTTATTGCTCATTTGTCATAAGCTGTCACTAGTAGATTTACCTAGTTATGAGTAAAGGCATCAAATTAACAAAACTAGTTATAACCCACTAGGGCATGACAGAAAAAAACAAAAAACAGAAATACTAAGTCAGAAATAGCGATAAAATGAATCACTTACCTTTGATGATCTTCATATGGTTGCACTCACAAGACTCCCATTTACTCAATAAATGTTTGTTTTGTTTAATAAAGTCCCTCTTTATATCCAAAAACCTCCATTTTGTTTGCGCGTTTTGTTCAGTAATCCACAGGCTCAAATGCAGTCACAACAGTCCCTAAAAAATGCAGTCCCTAAAAATCCAAATAGTATTCGTAAAGTTTGTAGAAATGATTATTTAGCCTAAATAATCAATAATATTTCAACCGGACAATAACGTTGTCAATATAAAAGTTAAACAAGTAAGGTGCGCTCTCAGTCGGCGCATGAAAAACCTCTGGGACACTATAGGGTCCACTCATTCAGAGTTGTCTTACTCTCTAATTTTTCAGAATACAAGCCTGCTACTCAGGCCCAGATGCTAAGATATGCATATTGTTAGTACATTTGGATAGAAAACACTCTGAATTTTCTAAAACTGTTTGAATGATGTCTGTGAGTATAACAGAAGTCATATGACAGGCAAAAATGTGAGAAAAAAAACCAACCAGGAAGTGGGAAATCTGAGGTTTGTAGTTTTTCAACTCTTTGCCTATCCAATACACAGTATAAATTTGGTCCGATTTCACTTCCTAAGGCTTCCACTAGATATCAACAGTCTTTGGAAGCTTGTTTGAGGCTTCTACTGTGAAGGGGGAGAGAATGAGAGCTGTTTCAACCAGAGGTCTGGCAGGGTGCCATGAGCTCAGCCTCGCGCGCGCCCGTGAGAGTTAGCTGCGTTCCATTGCATTTCTAAAGACAAATGAATTCTCCAGTTGAAACATTATTGAAGATGTATGTTAAAAACATCCGAAAGATTGACTCTATACATCGTTTGACATGTTTCTACGAAATGTAATGGAACTTTTTGACTTTTCGTCTGGACCTAGTGCTCGCGCCTCATGAATTTGGATTTGTGAACTAAACACGCGAACAAAAAGGAAGTATTTGGACATAATTGATGGACTTTATCGAACAAAACAAACATTTATTCTGGAACTGGGATTCCTGGGTGTGCATTCTGATGAAGATGGTGTAAAATACTTGTATGTTTGAGGAATTTTAAATATGAGATTTCTGTTGTTTGAATTTGGGCACCCTGCACTTTCATTCGCTGTTGTCATATTGATCCCGTTAGCGGGATCTCAGCCGTAAGAAGTTAATTTGGATGGCAGACCCCACGTAGGAATGATTTCCGTCAGTAGGTTCTTTGCAACAGCCATTGCTGTGGCATGCTTGCATGGAAATGCCTCCATGTCACAGCATTCAAGAGAAGAAGGTGAGGACAAGGTGCTGCGTGGTACGTGTTCATAATAAATTTATTAGCAACTGAACACTAAATACGAAAATGACAAAAATAATAACTGAAAATGTTCTGTCTGGTACAGATACGAAACAGAAAACAACTACCTACAAAACCCATGTGGGCAAGAGCTACCTAAGTATGTCCCTGATTGAGCTGTCCCTGATTGAGAACCATACCCGGCCAAAAGCAAAGAAATACAAAAACATAGAAAAAAGACATAGAATGCCCACCCTAGTCACACCCTGGCCTAACCAAAATAGAGAAAAAAAAGCCTCTCTATGGCCAGGGTGTGACACTCCACCCACTTAGAGAAGCTATCCACTAGAGCCAAACAATACCTGTAACCCTGACAGGCTGACAACTTAATGAAATCCATCATCACATGCTCAAAAAGGCCCTTCTGGGGTTGATACGCAGATACCTATTTACAAAATCAACCACTCCCCCCTTTGACACATGGTTATGAAAAATAATTGCTTTCAACAGGTTATCAACAAGATTGGTGTGAGAAATAGTCTTATACCGGAGGAGGTGAGGAAGACACGTTGTTTCCACAGAGTTCCAAAATCATGTACCACACCAAATGCATTTCTACTGTCTATGTAAATGGTGACTGGCCTTCAGCAAATATACAAGCTCTCGTGAGTGCAAACAGTTCTGCAGCCTGAGCTGAGAGGTGTGGTGGTAATTTAGCACTGTTGAGTGTTGTTGCCATTGTTGTTACAGCATAGGAGAACCACTTGTTGCCTTTCTCAGACCTCTGAGCGGTGCCGTCTACACATATTTCCAAATCAGCATTCTGCAAAGGGACATCAGTCAAATATGACCTTGGTTTAGATACAAGTTCCACCAGAGCTGTACAGTCATGTGGCTCTCCGTCCTCCTTGGTTGGAAACAAAGTTGCTGGATTGAGCACTGCACCTTTTCAGGGTCACATGAGGCATGGTTAGAAGCACATTCTAATAGTGTAGCAGACTCACTGGAGTCGAATGAGCAGTCTTAGCCTGTGAGATGAGAGCATGAGCATGCACATGCACAGTTAGTTGACACATTGCAACAATGTCAGCACATGCTAGTACAGCTACAGTAGCCACCGTCCTCAAACAACACACCAAACCTCTCACCCTCACTTTCCAATCGCTTAGACTAGTAACACACTGCTCTCTGTTTCCCCCCATGGTCCTGAGTCAACACAGAAGACATAAATCCATTATTCTCACACAAACAGATTGAAAAGCTTAGAATGGTCAGGCATTCCGTCAGGGCAGTCAGTCCTTCAGGGGTCCATTTTATCCTGTCATTCATAGGCATCTTGTGACCGTAAATAAGATCTGAGAGAGGCTGAACAACCTTGGCTTCGTCAGGCAGCCACGACTTCCGCCGAGGTTGGTCACTCTCCTTGTTCAGGCGGTGTTCGGCGGTCGACGTCACCGGTCTTCTAGCCATCGCTGATCCATCTTTAATTTTCCATTGGTATGTAATTATTTTCTACACACCTGGCTTCCATTATCCCATTGCATGTTCATGTATTTAACCCTCTGTTTCCCCCATGTTTGTTGTGCGTGATTATTTCTATGTCCAGTATGGTTCATGATGGCGGCTTTTTCAATGGGTGCTGTTCTCACCCGTGCGTAATATTTACCGTTGGTTATTGGTCAAGTGTATTTGTTTACCTTGTGCCTTTATTTTTTGAGTAAAGTACGGTGCTCACTCATTTTGCTCTCCTGCTCCTGAATTCATGCACCAGCTACACTCACCTTCTGACAGCCCTACAGTACCCTGCCATACCAGTCAGTGACATCAAGTAGTGTTTGGTGGTTTGCTCTGGGACAGAGAGAATAGCTTGCAATCTCTCCGGACCCAGCTGCCTGCCATTGGGTGTAATATCATGTCCCACATATTTCAGAAATTGGGAGACAATTTGCAACTTATTTTTTGACACTTTGTGGCAATTCTCTGCCCGAAATATCAAAAGTGCTTGAGTATCAGTTTCACATTCCTCAAGTGGTGCCTGGATTGTAGCGCCCCTTCAATATGGAGAGTAGGGTAACTCCCCCGGCAAATCTCACAGATTCTGTGGACACAGTGAAATTATATGAGAACTGGGTTCAAGTAGTATTTGTTTCCTTTCAGACTGAAATGCCAGATGGGTGGGGTTTCACATTTTTGGGGTTACTCAATTGGTTCCATTGTGCCAGGCAAGCTTGATAAAGAGCAAGTGAAATATTCAGAGAAACAAATACTATTTCAACTCAGTTATGAATGATACCACTTTGTATGCATTGTTTCCGGGAAAATGTCAGTCAATTCAAAGCTATATAAACCATCAAGCGCTATGATGAAACTGGCTCTCATGAGGACCGCCAAAGGAAAGGAAGATCCAGAGTTACCTCTGCTGCAGATGAAAAGTTTATTAGAGTTAGCTGCACCTCAGATTGAGCCCAAATAAATGCACACAGAGTAGAAAAAAATGCTTTGCAGTTAACAGACACATCTCAACATAACCGTTCAGAGGAGACTGCGTGAATCAGGCCTTCATGGTCGAATTGCTGCAATGAAACCCCTACTAAAGTACACCATGAAGAAGAAGACACTTGCTTGATGGAAATCTGTCCATTGTTCTGATGTAGTAAAATAGGAAAAATATAGAAAAACCCTTGAATGAGTAGGTGCGTCCAAACTTTTGACTGGTATGGTATAAAAAAATCAAAACATCTATTTGCATCTTTTCTCCTGGACAGGACATGCCGCCTTGCACTCCATTGCATCCATGGTGACCTGGAGAGCCAGCCAGGGGCCCTTAAACACCACTGACAGTGAGTCTTATCTCAGATGGGCTTTCAGTCTCCCCAGCCTCCCAATTTACCCTTTGCTGGATAGTGTGTATTATCCTACGTGTTTGATAATCCTCCATCTCCACCACAAGGTGACCCCCACATGTCATATGTCATCTCTATGGTGTACACCACCAACTTTTAACATGCCACCACTGTCCCTCTCCAGCCATCGTGACAACCGCAACGGATCTCCGTAGGGAAAACACTGGCATTCCAATACAAAGCTAACATAATACTGCACCAATACATTCTCCTCCTCCTCTTTTCTACCATCTCCTCTCTCAACATCTGTTTCCACTGTCTCCTTAAAATGTGACTCCCCTTTGAGATAAGTGTTGGATAAAAATTACACATTTTGTTTTGATCACAGTGACATCTAATCAGTTTGGCAAGTTTTAATTTCACTGGACGATGCTAGCTACATTGGTGGGCCACAGGCTTATGGTGGCAGACACACATACTCTGTGGTCGGGGTCAAAGGCATGAATTAATATTTAGGACTTTTTAATCTGTTTAATACCCTTCCCTATTCACAAGAACAAGGATGTTTGTCCTTTCCTGACAGGTATAATGTGTCATTATATTATAATATACTAATAAAATGAGGGACGCAGAAGTCTCATATCGGCATATACCAACACTCTGCATGAGAAGAGTTAGCAAGCGTTACATTTCATTTGTCTACATGACACTTTGACTCTGTGCTCCGCGCTCTGCCCTGTATCTCTCCATTAATCTTTCAACTTAGCGGCAACACAGAATTTGGTTGTCAAAACAGAATCTTGTCTCCCATATCTGTTACTCCCCCCCATGACAAGGGCCCAATGCACCACACCACATAGATAGATGGAAGACTAGCTCTCCGACAAGGAAAGGAATGGGATGGAGTGATGAGTGGAGGGAGGGAGGGATAGAGGGAGGGAGGACTCTGGAGATATAGTTATGTAGCGAATCAGATCTTAATTTTCAGCCCTTTTACGTGTCACTATGGCGCCTGCTGTGTTTGCGTAGACAGGCCCCCTGACCGCACGAGGCCCCACAGAGTTCACTGTTGGGCATCCAGATATGCGCCTGATAAATAGAGCCAGCGTGCGGAGAGCCAAGGGAAAGGACAGTGTCACATTGAGCAGTCAAAATGCATTATCTATCTCTGTGTGTCAGGGGTAATGACAGGGGAGAGGAGAATTTAGAATGCATTATCACTCTCAGAATGAATACATATCTGTGGGCCACTGTGTTCACCTACAAGGGAAAGCTACTGTGAACTGCTGTGAAATAGACAGCAAATTGTAGAAATAAAATGTCAATCCTATTTCTTGGGAAATAATATCAGTTGTCTGTATTACATTTTGAGAGCAGAATAAAGGTTTGCCAAGTGGAATCAGAATGTAAGAAGATGACTGCAATGTATTAAAAAGCACATTTATTGTATGTGCTTGTGCAAAACTTGTATGTTCATTTGAGGGTAAAACTGTTGATTGTAAAAGACAACAGCCAAAGTAAATATTTAATCAAAATGTAATGCAAATGTATAGCTCACCTTAAACTAAAATTATCTCTAAATTATCTGTGTCATTTTCAGGATTCGATCATATTCTACATTAAGGCCTTTAAATATCATTTAATAATTAACTACTATCACCTTTTTTAATAATAGATACATAATTGGTTTGTGAATTTCATCATTTGAAACTATTTGTATTTCTATGAAGTTCTTATAAATTTTAGATGTAAATGTTGTATTTATTCCCATTCAATTATGCAGCTGATTTAGTGTTTTTCAGTTTCATTGCATAGCACAGTATTAGCTGAATAAAATTACAGTATAAATTCTACATGCAGTGTAAGAGTATAAGGACACTACGATTGTAATTCAAAATGACCAGAAACCAGTTTGGCAGAACATTAAAAATATAATGTAATATTAAGAGGGCCCAGACAGGGGTGGGAAGAATGTTCTCAAATGTTTTGAAATATGTGGAAATGAGCATTGCCATCCAACCTCTGAATTCTAATGCAAATAGCAATATGTAATTATGAAATAAAATAAGTATCCAGCCTCCAATGCTTCCTCAGATCTCTTCTCTCTCTACCCCTGCAAAGTCCCATCTTGGACCTTCTATAATCGTGTTCCTCATTCCATTACACAGTCATCTTCCACTGGGCACAGATGCCAGTTCAAAGTCTGGTTTTGATTTACATCATGTCATTGGAATTAGGTTAAAAGTTGTGTTTTCTTTTTGTTTAAAAAATGCCATGACTTTTTGCAAATCCTATTAGTTTTCCTCATTGATTTACCGTCATCACATAGATTTTTGGGGTTGAAATGACACGGAAACAATGTTGATTTAACCAGTTTTTGCCCAGTGTGGTAAGCTGACCAGGATCAGGAGTTTGATAAGGCATCTATGCTTCCTTTGACTCTTTGTCACTAGGTCTGTGACTGATGGCAGAGGCTCTGATGGGAGCATAAACCATGTCATACATTTGAACACTGCGGCCCTCCAT
The DNA here is from genome assembly GCF_018296145.1 of Oncorhynchus tshawytscha. NCBI lineage: Eukaryota > Metazoa > Chordata > Actinopteri > Salmoniformes > Salmonidae > Oncorhynchus > Oncorhynchus tshawytscha. The sequence goes on from NC_056438.1 coordinate 32,958,744, forward strand.
CAACCTCCAGGAGCACTTAGCCAGGGCAGGGGAGACCCGTCTCATCCCACCCCATGATGGGTGAGACCTTTAGGGTGATTCACGATGGCCCATTCCTCATCTACCCAGCTGGGGTAGATAGATTTTTTAAAGAATAATTTATATACAAAACTGAAGCTTCATGTTCATATGCTTTATAATGAATCCAGAACTGAATTTGTGTAAAGTTGAAGACCCAGAGACGAAAGAAAGGAGGGGAGAGAAAATACCCATTATCTTACATCCTAATGATATCATTGGAGTGCCAAACACTTACAATGAATAAAATGTAAATGAATGTTACCATATTAACGGGCAAAGAAATATCTAAAACACTTACTGCAGGGACTGTCTAAAAGGGTTACAGCAGGTACTGTAGGGTAGTGTAAGTGCCTTTAATTTCAAGATATCCACCTCTTGTTCAATTGAAGCTCACTATCTCTGTATATTATATTATCATACTTTGCTTTATTGCACTGCTACAAATAAAATTGCTATCAGTTTCAATTTGAGTGTCTCCAACGAACTTTCTCCTTCAGTAACAGAACAGTGGAACCTATGGCTCTCCAATATACACTTCCAAACCAATATAAATTTCCTCACTAACAGAGAAAGAGTTCTCTTAATAAATTCAATAGAAATACATTTGTGATATGAACTTGTCTATATTGTGTTGGCAGTTCATCATACAGGTATGAAGAGAGGGAGTGGGAGAGCAAGATTAGTTACATACACTGAGTGAACAAAACATTAAGAACACCTTAATACTGAGTTACCCTTTGGGTGGTTGACGACTCTTGATACACACGGGAGACTGTCGAGCTTGAAAAACCCAGTTCTTAACACAAACCGATGCGCCTGGCACCTACTTACCTACCCGTTTAAAAACCACTTAAATGTTTTGTCTTGCCCATTCACCCTCTGAATGGCACATGGAACAGTATAACTTTAGACTGTCCCTGAACCAGGGACCCTCTGCACATATCAACAACAGTCACCCACGAAGCATCGCTAGCCATTGCTCCACAAAAGCTGCGGCCTTTGCAGAGCAAGGGGAACCACTACTTCAAGGTATCAGAGCAAGTGACGTCACCGATTGAAACACTATTTAGCACGCACCACCGCTAACTAAACTAGCATTTCACATCCGTTACACTCACCCCCCTTTTGACCTCCTCCTTTTCCGCAGCAACCAGTGATCCGGGTCAACAGCATCAATGTAACAGTATAACTTTAGACCGTCCACTCGCCCACACCCAGGCGCAAACCGGGGACCCTCTGTACACATCAACAACAGTCACCCACGAAGCATCGTTACCCATTGCTCCACAAAAGCCGCGGCCCTTGCAGAGCAAGGGGAACCACTACTTCAAGGTCTCAGAGCAAGTGACGTCACCGATTGAAACACTATTTAGCGCGCACTACCGCTAACTAAGCTAGTGTTTCACATCCGTTACACACACATACACAATCCATGTCTCAATTGTCTCAAGGCTTAACAATCCTGCTTTAATTAACCTGTCTCCTACACTTCGTCTACATTGATTGCAGTGGATTTAACAAGGGACATCAATAAGGGATCAGAGCTTTTACCTCGATTCACCTGGTCAGTCTATGTAGTGGAAATAGTAGGTGTTCATAATGTTTTGTACACGTCATTGACTTCGTGTGGAAAATTATGAACCTTGTTAACTTGTGCAAAAATTCTGCTTTCAGCAGAATTTTTCCACTAATGTCACACATGATGGTATTGCTTATTTGCTAGAAATTACTTGTTTACACACCAGAACACACACATACACACAGTGCTACGTGATAGATGAATAAGTATTAGCTTTTAACAACCTTTTATGATTACAGAGCATCTGGTGATTGAATTAATTGCATTTATTCCCTAATGTCACAAATACTGTATGTGATTAAAATGCAAACATCATGCTCAGCACTGCAACATCATCAACAAACACACAACAACATGTAGCATTGGACTTGAGTACCTCATGTGAGAGCATGCGCAACTCACCCAAAAAAACAGCTTGTTAATACAATACTTCACCTACCCTCGTGCTCCTAGAGCAACTCTCCATTTTTAGTTCAATCAGTAATAGGTTTCTCTCATGTTGTGGTTGAGTAAAAACAAATACGTTGAAAGTAGCCACTTCACTTTCCCATGCACCAAACTCTTACTGGTGTTGTTCACATTATTAAAATAAGAAAGTGTTATCGGGAAAGGAAAGATCCCTCGGCATAGAATAACTCATCTGTGCTAATGAAGTGAGATGTGTGTATCGATCGTAGAGAGACAGAGAGAGAGGGATAGAGTAGGGAGGAGAGTGTACAGTATACAGAGAGAGAGCAAGACAAAAAGAAAGCGATGGAGGAGGAGAGAGTACAATACATTATGTAGACGTACGGAGTGCGGACAAATACAAGGATAGAGAGAGAAGGGAAAGAGAGAGAGAGAAGGGATGAAGAGAGAAAGAAGAGAGAGAAAGAAGAGAGAGTGAGAGAGAGAGAGAGAGAGAGAGAGAGAAAGAGTAGCAGTCTTAATAATGTAGTTTGTAGAAGCATGTTGGTTGGCCCTTTTCCATTTGCTCAGGCAGGTTGGGAGGAAGAAAATGCTGATGATTCACTGTGCTGACCCATATACTCTACCTGCTCCCAGCAAGCAATGCACCAGCTTGGTCTCTCTATCGCTCGCTCTCTCTATCACTCTCCCACCCCTCTCTCTCCCTTGCTCTCTTTCCCTCTCTCCATCTTCATACTTCAATGCAAGTTGGCTAAGGTTCCATTCCACCTAGCTCTGAATAAAATGAATGAATGATTATCCACTTGCCAAGAGATTAGCTGATGATACAGTTGTCACTAGATTTGACAGGGGAAGTGCTTGAAAATGAATTCACCATTGATAAAAACAGCACGACTTTTGATCAGGACACCCGATAACACCGACCAACATGCTGTCAACGGTGCTTGCGCTCTGGTTAGCTACAAATAAACCCAATGACCAATTTCTCTCTCACTGCTTCATGAGACAGCTAGGTCAAAAAACACAATAAAACACCAGCAGTGAATTTCATATCCTCGAACTACAGTACAACCCACCTCCAATTGGTAATATGGAACCATCCTGTATTCCACTCACATTCACCATCATCCAGTGATGTGCAGTTATTGATATGTAGGTTGCCACCATAGCTGCGGTGTCAAAATGCATGAGGGTCCATGGTGGGTCCTGTTAGTGCCTGATGAAAACCCAAGAGGACTGGCACCTTGTGCTGCCAGTGATAGCGGTGGCGTTGGTGACAAAACTCGCTAGACAGATCAAAAGCTCGGCACAGCCAGGCGTAGCTCATCTGCTCCCTAGGAATCATTAGCAGAGATCAAAGGAGAGCTTCCTTTAGCTAACGAAATGCTGCAGACCTGCTGCGATGACACCAGTCTAGTAATAATGTGACATGCATTCAATTATTATTGAATAAATATTACACACATAATGGTGAAATGGAACATTCAACAATGTTGTGTGTTCAGATAAGCAATAAACATGATAATGGAGCTGTAGTAGCCTACCAGACACAACAATGAGGCTTATTGTATGAGGAGAAAATGCACCAAATCTGTATCATATCCAATTGTACTTCCTGAAGGAATGCAAATAATTAGAAGTGGTTCTGTGGCCATAGCAATTTTCTAACTCAAACTATGTCTTTGTAGCTCTGTAGAACTTTTTTTTTGGTAGAGGAAAATAGGGGCTAAGCATATAATTACAAAGACACACGTATTTTCTGCATGACAGGATCCTCGCAATAATAGCTTCTGTGTCCAGAAGAATAGGGAGAATGAGAATAAGGCAATGCAAAAAAAGAGGGAGCGCTGCATTGGCATCAAACATTCTCCTTGTTCATATATTCATAGCTATAATGTGATATAATTATTGAAAAACAGGTAATAGGTAATTGGAGATAGATGTGATAGGTGATGTATCCAGCCCTTATGTTACCTCCATGCAGACATGATTTGAGGTCCTAAGCGCAATGGTAACAAATTCATTAAGAGATCCCAGTTTACACTTATTATTCCTATATCGACCTGCACAATCTCAAATTTTCATACTCTATTTTTTTTCCTCACACCAGCAATCGATGGGTGCTACTCTCTTCAGATTTAAAACCGGCGATTGACATTGATGAATGGAGGTGTCAGTAGAACAACCAATAGAAATGCCAAGTCGTGGAGAGGGGGAAATAGAGAGAAGGGCGAGGGACAAAAAAAACAGAGACAGACAAAGGTGATGAGACTAAAAAAATGTCATCTGAAAAAAATAACATAATATGTGAAATAGAGAAAAAGGAGGGGAATTCACTCGAAAAGAGGACAAAAAGACTGATCCAAGTCTGTAAAAAAGAAGAAGAAAGAAAGACTAGCCTTCAGGTTAGCCTTCAGACAGCTCTTCATTCCTTAACCCCCTAGCCGAAAGTAGAGCAGTGACATGAGAGGATAAACAGAGGGAGGCAAAGGAAGGGGTGGAGGAAGTGCTGAAGCTAGGAGTTTTGGCTCTGGGAGAGAGAGAGAGTTTGTCTGGGTTTTTTTGGGGGGGGAAGCAGGGACAAGAAATAATCTTCTAAAACAGGGTTAGGCATGAGTCTGCCGGATTAGGCAAGTGGAAATGTATAAACCTGCAACAATGTGCTTCTGCCTCTACATTCCAGCCCCAAACTCAGCGCTCAAAAAGCAAAGCTCAGTTAACAAAAACACCAAAGGCTACAGGAGGACTGGACTGTGCTGCTAAGCTTACACTTTGCCCAACTTACTCACCTTCGAAAACTGAGGTCAGGTGTTTGAATGCAACTTCAAACTCTGTATCCCGAAGTTAGAAACGATTAACATACAATTAAACAGCAACATCTAGCGCACACCTCAAACCTAGCTGGGACAACCATGGCGAACATTGCTGTCTGTGGACAATAAAGATAGAATTGAATTGAAGTTGAGGCTGCAGGCTCCCAATGCTCTCTCCCCATCTGTCAGAATGATTTTCCTGCCCAGTCTTTGTCCACCATCTTCCCTTCCACCTGACTAGTCTCACCCTTTTCCTGTTTTGAAAAACCAAAGCCAGTGCCGCCTCATGCATATGTTAGTTTGCCACAAAAAGGTAGCTTATTAATATAATGTTGCATTCTCCACCATCTCGTGAATAAGTAACAAACACCCTGCCAGGTCAAAGTACAGTACGTCACATTCGCTATGAACGTAGCACAGGGGATAGGTGGAAGCACAGCCGAACAGGCCGGTCTGTTCCCCTTAAGGGGAGTCCTTGACTTTTTCCACATATATACGTTATAGCCTTATTCTAAAATTGATGCAATTTGTTTTACCTCAATCTACACACAATATCCAACAATGACAAACAAAGTATATATCACATTTACATAATATCCTCTGAAGAATCGTACCATACACAAATCTAACTGCCTGTAGCTAGGACCTGTAGAAAGGATATGCATATTCTTGATACCATTTGAAATTAAACACTTTGAAGTTAGCAGAAATGTGATTTAGCAGAATATTACACATTAGATCTGGTAAAAGGTCACACAAACACTTTTTTAAATTTATTTTTTTACGCCTTTGAAATGCAAGAGAAAGGCCATACCTCAAATAGGAGGCCAAGTGTCACCAGATGGCAGCAGAGTTTGTGCAAAGTTTTAGACTGATCCAGTGAAGAATTACATTAAATCAAATCAAATCAAATTTATTTATATAGCCCTTCGTACATCAGCTGATATCTCAAAGTGCTGTACAGAAACCCAGCCTAAAACCCCAAACAGCAAGCAATGCAGGTGTAGAAGCACGGTGGCTAGGAAAAACTCCCTAGAAAGGCCAAAACCTAGGAAGAAACCTAGAGAGGAACCAGGCTATGTGGGGTGGCCAGTCCTCTTCTGGCTGTGCCGGGTGGAGATTATAACAGAACATGGCCAAGATGTTCAAATGTTCATAAATGACCAGCATGGTCGAATAATAATAAGGCAGAACAGTTGAAACTGGAGCAGCAGCACGGTCAGGTGGACTGGGGACAGCAAGGAGTCATCATGTCAGGTAGTCCTGGGGCATGGTCCTAGGGCTCAGGTCCTCTGAGAGAGAGAGAGAGAAAGAGAGAATTAGATTCACACAGGACACCGAATAGGACAGTAGAGGTACTCCAGATATAACAAACTGACCCTAGCCCCCGACACATTAACTACTGCAGCATAAGTACTGGAGGCTGAGACAGGAGGGGTCAGGAGACACTGTGGCCCCATCCGAGGACACCCCCAGACAGGGCCAAACAGGAAGGATTACTGCACAATATTTTGTATCAAGTCTGCCAGGAGTTTGTCCAACTATACCGAATTGGTCAATTGATACATTTTCAAGTACCTAACTATAGAGAACATACAAAAATGCTATGGTAATATAATATTTTCCTTCAGAGGTGAATGTATCAAACCATTCGCTGTGATAAAAAGTTTTTGTTGTTGTACACTCTCCTCAAACAATAGCATGGTATTTTTTCACTGTAATTGCTATGGTTAATTTGACACTGCAGTTAGATTAACAAGAATTTAAGCTTTCTTCCCATATAAGACATGCCTATGTCCTGGAAAGTTTCCTGTTGTATATAACGTAATTCTAGTCACATTAGCACACATTAGAAACAATCGTCCCGGTTTAGGGACACCCATCCCGTAGAAGATAAGTATACAGACCATTTACTCAGTACTTTCTTGAAACACCTTTGGCAGCGATTATAACCTCAAGTCTTTTGGGGTATGACACTACAAGCTTGGCACACCTGTATTTGGGTAGTTTCTCCAATTCCTCTCTGCAAATCCTCTCAAGCTCTGTCAGTTTGGATGGGGAGAGCTGCTGCACAGCTATTTTCAGGTCTCCCCAGAGAGGTTCAATCGGGTTCAAGTCCAGGCTCTGTCTGGGCCACTCAAGAACAGTCAGAGTCTTGTCCTGAAGCCACTCCTGCTTTGTCTTGGCTGTGTGCATTACAAGCATACCCATGATGCAGCCACCACTCTGATTGAAAATATTGAGGGTGGTACTCAGTAATGTGTTGTATTTGATTTGCCCCAAACATACCACTTTGTATTCAGGACAAATAATTTATTGCTTTGCCACATTTTTTGCAATATTTCTTGTTGCAAACAGGATGCAGGTTTTGGAATATTTGTATTCAGTACAGGCTTCCTTCATTTCACTTAATTAGTCAATTAGTTGAGTATTGCGGAGTAGCTACAATGTTGTTGATCCATCCTCAGTTTTCTCCTATCACAGTCATTAAACTCTGTAACTGTTTAAAATCATCATTGGCCTCATGGTGAAATAACAGATTGTTTTCCTTCCTCTCCGCATCCTTCCGGAGTTAGGAAGGATGCCTGTATCTTTGTAGTGATTAGGTGTATTGATACACCATCCAAAGTGTAACTACCATGCTCAAAGGGATATTCAATGTCTGACTTTTTTTACCAATCGACCAATAGGTGACCTTCTTTGCGAGTCATTGGAAAACCTCCCTGGTCTTTATGGTTGAAACTATGTTTGAAATTCACTGCTCGACTGAAAGACTTTACAGATAATTGTATGCGTGGGGTGCAGAGATGAGGTAGTCACTCAAAAAATCCAAAAAAAATTTTTACCACACTTTTTCTCCCCAATTTCGTGGTATCCAATTGGTAGTAGTTACAGTCTTGTCTCATCACTGCAACTCCCGTACGGACTTGGGAGAGACGAAGGTCGAGAGCCATGTCCTCCGAAACACAACCCAACCTAGCCGCACTGCTTCTTGACACAACGCACATCCAACCCGGAAGCCAGCCGCACCAATGTGTCGGGGGAAACACTGTACACCTGGCGACCTTATCAGCGTGCACTGAGCCTGGCCCAACACAGGAGTCGCTACTGCACGATGAGACAAGGATATCCCTTCCGGCCAAACCCTCCCTTACCCGGACGACGCTTGGCCAATTGTGCGCCGCCCCATGGGCCTCCCGGTCTCGGCCGGCTGCGACAGAGCCTTGGCTCGAACCCAGAATCTCTGGTGGCACAGACCACTGCGCCACCCGGGAGGCCCATTCAAAAATCATGTTAAACACTATTATTGCACACATATTGAGTCCATACAACTTATTATGTGACTCTTTTCAGCACATTTTTACTCCTGAACTTATTTAGGCTTGCCATAACAAAGGGGTTGAATCATTTCAGCTTTTAATTTGTAATATATTTCAAAAATTTATAAAAACATAATTCCACTTTGACATTATGGGGTATTGTGCGTAGGCCAGTAACAAACAAATATAAACGTAAACATTTTTAAAACCTCTTCGGGCTAGGGGGCGGTATTTTCACGTCTGGATGAAAAGCATGCCCAAAGTAAACTGCCTGCTACTCAGGCCCAGAAGCTAGGATATGCATATAATTGAATTTGGATAGAAAACTCTAAAGTTTTTAAAACTGTTAAAATTATGTCTGTGAGTATAAAATAACTAATTTGGCATGCAAAACCCTGAGGACAAACCATCCAGGAATTTCTTTCTTTGGGGTGACTGTTTTCAACAGGTTTTCTATGTGTATCTAGATTTCTAAGGCACTTGCTTGCAGTTCCTATCACTTCCACTGGATGTCAACAGTCTTTAGAAATTGGTTGATGTTTTTCCTTTGAGAAATGAAGAAGTTGGGCTGTTCAGAACGAGGGTCGAGTCCAGTGTACTGTTGTGGTTGGGGCGCGCTGCCTGAAAGCTCGCTCCACTTTGTTTTTATCCGCTATTGAACATAGTTTATCCCCTCTTAAATTTGATTGATTATTTACGTAAAAAATACCTAAAGTTGTATTAGGAAAGTTATTTGAAATTTTTGGATCATGATTGCAGGTAACTTATTAGATATTTTGTAGTCATGTTGCGCGAGTTGGAACCGGTATTTTTTTTATCAAACGAGCGAAATAAATGGACATTTTAGAGATATAACGACGGAATTAATCGAACAAAAGGACATTTATGATGTTTAATGGACATATTGGAGTGCCAACAGAAGAAGATCTTCAAAGGTAAGGCATGAATTATATCGTTATTTCTGACTTTTGTGTCGCGCCTGGCGGGTTGGATTATGATTGTCATGTGTTTGTTTGATGGGGTGCTGTCCTCAGATAATAGGGTTTGCTTTTGCCGTAAAGCCTTTTTGAAATCTGACACGATGGGTAGATTTACAAGAAGTTAAGCTTTAAGTGTTATGTAGTTCCTAACGCTCTCTATCCCACTAAACTCCCATCTCCATTTGGTTCCTCTCGTAGAGATAGTAGTCACCCCCCCGCCCCCGGGAGCTTAGGGCATTTTGGAAAACAACACCACTATGAAAATAAGTGTTGTGAATGTGTGTGTATATTTCTTTAGTGTGTGGTTGTCTGTGTGTGTATGTATGTGTGTGTGTGTCATGTGCACAGGCATGTGTGTGCGTTTGTGTCATGTGTACCTACATGCCTCAGGTCCCTCCTGGATCACCAGGACTCTGACAGTGGGGGAGACTATTTTGAAGTTCCAATGCATCACAAGACAGTTAGCTCCCAAAGACAAAGCATTAGCATTCAAGGATACAAATACATTTGACATAGCCTTGGCAGCAGCAGCCTCCCTATCCCTGCTGGGGCCAAGAAAAACAAAGGGAAGGAAAGAAAAGGGAAGAGAAGGAAGAGTCTTTGAAGTGGAGTCTTCAGAATCATCCATAGAGCGCAGTGACCCTCCCCACTTTTTTAAATAAGGTTCTAATTCCTTGTGTGTTGTCTCGCTCAGTGCTCTCGTATGCTGTGGGGTGCTGCATTCCGTCATACTGCTGATGCCGGGGTATTTCTGCATTGATTATACAGCTGGGATTAGCTCAAATGCAAATGTGTCTAAGTGTGTCTTTGTTAGTGTGCAGGAGAAGCTGAATCATAGAAATGCTCTTTGAAATACCGCAAAACTGTCTGTACAGAGGAATATTATAGATACACACTGTACACAACTCATTAACTGACACTACACACAAAGGCCGATAATACAATGGGGATAAATCAGATTAACGCAGACGATAGAGAATTCTTGTAACTGTGAAAAAAGGAATTCTTTGAAAGCCCTGGGAGAGTTTTCCAGGAAACAAAAAAAGGCATCACTAGATTAAAAAACAGGAAAGAAAGAAATCCCATTCTGATAATTACATTGTGGATGCTAAAATGATCAGCATTTCCAATTGGGGATTTTGTGAAGGCTATCTTTGAACATGTGTTTACAGAATAGACGCTGTGTATTAGCTTAGACCTACTGTAAACATAGACTCAACCTAACGGGATTCTCCGTGATGTGATTTTACAGAAAAAGGATGCTTGCAGATGTGCTCCACCAAGATTAGCTCAGCATATGTGTAGATTGAATCATCCACCGATTCATTTGATTAGTTCCGGAATCATCTGCCAAATTGGTGAGCAGGTGGGGCCTCTATTTTTGTGACGTGTCCAATTTTGCATGACATTAATAAAATAACAACATGTAAAGTACCAGTCAAAAGTTTTGACACACCTACTCATTCAAGGGTTTTTCTTTATTTTCACTATTTTCTACATTGTAGAATAATAGTGAAGACATCAAAACTATGAAATAACACATATGGAATCATGTAGTAACAAAAAATGTGAAACAAATCAAAATATATTTTATATTTGAGATTCTTCAAAGTAGCCCTTTGCCTTGATGACAGCTTTGTACACGCTTTGCAGTCTCTCAACCAGCTTCATGAGGTAGTCACCTGGAATGCATTTCAATTAACAGGTGTGCCAAGTTAAAAGTTAATGTGGAATTTCCTTGATAATGCATTTGAGCCAATCAGTTGTGTTGTGACAAGGTAGGGGTGGTATACGTCCATATTATGGCCAGAACAGCTAAAATAAGCATAGAGAAATGAGAGTCTACTATTACTTTGAGACATGAAGGTCAGTCAATACGGATTTACTTAGAATTCAAGGCACACTTAACCAACATGGCTACCACAGCATTCTGCAGTGATATGCCATCCCATCTGGTATGTGCTTAGTGGGACTATCATTTGTTTTTCAACATCACAATGACCCAACACACCTGCAGACTGCTTAAGGTTATTTGATCAATACGGAGACTGATTGAGTGCTGCGTCAGATGACAAGGCCTCCACAATCACCCGACCTCAACCCATTTGAGATGGTTTGTGATGAGTTGGACCGCAGAGTGAATGAAAAGCAGACAAGTGCTCAGCATATGCATATACCATATGCACCCAGCTCCAGCAGGTATACTTCACTAGCCATCCAAAAAGGCAACACTTCATTTGGCCACCTTTCCTTCCAGTGCTCTGCTGCCAATGACTGGATTGAATTGAAAAAATCTCTGAAGCTGGAGTCTAATATCTCCCTCTCTAACTTTAAGCATCAGCTGTCAGAGCAGCTTGCTGTACCTGTACACAGCCAATCTGTAAATAGCACACCTGCCTACCTCACACACATATTATTACTTAACCTTCCCTCTTGCTCATTTGCACCCCAGTATCTCTACTTGCACATCATCATCTGCACATATATCACTCCAGTATTAATGCTAAATTGTAATTACTTTAGCCTCTATGGCCTATTCATTGCCTACCTCTCTACTCTTCTATATTTACACACACTACAAAGATTTTTCGATTTTTCATTTATTTTGTGTTATCAACTGTTCGTTTGTTTGTGTAACTCTGTGTTCTTGTTTTAGTCACACTGCTATGCTTTATCTTGGCCAGGTCGAGAAGAGAAAGAGAAACTTGTTCTCAACTGGCCTACCTGGTTAAATAAAGGTACAAAAAAATAATAAAATATGTAGGAACTCCTTCAAGATTGTTGGAAAAGTATTCCAGTTGAAGCTGGTTGGGAGAATGCCAAGATTGTGCAAAGTTGTTCTCAAGGCAAAGGGTGGATACTTTGAAGTATCTAAAATATTAAATACATTTTGATTTGTTTAACACTTTTTTGTTACTACATGATTCCATATGTGTTATTTCATAATGTTGATGTCTTCACTATTATTCTACAATGTAGATAATAGTAAAAGAAAAATAGTACAAAAAACTCTTGAATGAGTAGGTGTGTTCAAACTTTTGACAGGTAATGTATGTAGGATGCGGTAGGCCCACAGTACAGTATGGTGACCTTGTAAAAACTGCAAAATCGTCAAAGACCCCAACCACCGAAGCCATCAACTATTTTCTCTACTGCCGCAAGGCATCAAGTCTGACACCAACGTGCTCTTGAAGAGCTTCTATCCCCAAGCAACACGACTGATAAATAGCTAACAAAATAGCTACACGGACTGAGTTTACCTTGTACCTTTATTGACCTACAGTATGCACACTCACAGGGCCCTACACACGCACACACACACACTGTCACACCAACACACACACACACCCAAATAATCACTCCATCATTTGCTCACTCACAGATAATATGCAGATACATATTTACTGACTCTACACACCGGCATGCCCACTCACATGTAAGCTGCTGCTAATGTTAATCTTATATCTTGTTGCCTAGTCAACTTACCCGACCTCATACCACAAATACATATCTACCTCCATCACTGCAGTATCTTTGCACATGTAAATAAGGTATTTGAACTGACTTAAAAAATACTTCCTGTATATATTATGCTTACTTACTTTATTGTGTATTTTATATTTCTTATTCTTATTTCTTGTGTGTTTTTTTCTTCTGGTAATACATTGTTGGGTTTAGAGTTTGCAAGAAAGTCATACTTGTACAATAAAACTTGTATCTTGAAAAATGTGTAATCATGCTGAAATAATTTACTGTACATCAATGCCTTCAAGAACAAAAACTCAGGCTTTGAGATGGAGACTGTTTGATTGAATGGGCACGACGAGGGTATACATTTTTTTTAAAAACATACATTCATCACCACCATCCGTCTCCTTCCCTTCTTTTCACCGTGAATTGATAATTCAACAATCTGGCTTAGTTTTCTTAGAAATTATAAAAAGTTTGCCGCCGCTGTCAGCAAAAATGACAAACTTCAGCATCCTGACAGCTTTCCACTCTCCTACGCATAACACACACACACACACACATCACGTACCACACATCACGTTCTCTGTCGCTCTTTAGAACATGCAGACTGACAAACACACACACACCCACACTCAAACACACACACTTACCAATGCACGGCATGTCAGATCAAAACCCTGAACTTCAAATCAATGGGAGGAATGGAGACTGGCCTCTGTGCTGTTTGCAGCAACATATGAGTTATCTGTTGTTGAAAGGCTGATTGTCATGTCTGCAGAGACACACCACTGACACGGTGAAACACTACATTTCTCAGAGACATGCCACATGGTTGGTTGGAGAGTCTGTTTCATTTCTTAGTCAAGCCGATAAGTGTCATTGAATGGGCTATTTCACCATTTCAGCACTTTGCTGAAAGACACTACCCAACTGATCCATTGAGAGATGGAAGAAGATATGATCAAATAGCAAATATGTGAAATATGACATATCATGACAGAGGTGGGGGATGCAATGGTAACAGCTGTTTACAGGGATCATTATGTTAATTAAGGATTCCCTTCAGGATAGTACTTCAATTGGAAAATGAACAAAAAGAACAAGCATCAACAAAATGGCTGAAATACCCATAGAAAGATTGTAAATTTGTTAGCTTTCCTTTTCCTCAGAGGTTGAACATTATCCTGTCTCCCTGATCACAGTCGACGATCAACACAATCTTCTGATGTGCTTTCAAATGAGAGTGACTGTGCCTCCCTTAGTATGCTTCACCAAACTATTCACATTAGCACTTTTGATCTAAATCTTCTTAGGTAGTAGAGAACACCCGCCCAAATCCACTGGCACCCCAATCCCACCGGATTGACACTGCTCCAGAGTTAAGTAACTCCATTGATTTCATTTCACATGCCATTCGATTCGCTGGATCATAACACCCACAAAGAGATTGGGTTGGCATGGATTTTCTCCTGTCGGGTCAAAAGGCCTAGACCATAATAGGTTTTTATTACTTTTTGGCCCTTCCAAACACATATCCATATATCAAATTTATGTCAACTGGTCAATATTGCACATGAGATTTTGTTCCTTTTTTCTTGTTTGTAATTCAGTCCAGTCTCTAAGATACGGTGCTGTCTGGTATTGAGAAGCGGCTGTATGTTCGATTAGTTCTCAACCCTCATAGTATGAGGTGCCTTTGGAGGTGCCTCTGGAAATGTTATTTTTTGCTCCCTTGTGCTGTTTGAAGGCTGACACAGCCTTGGTGGGGAAGAAAGGCCTCACGTCTGGCGCACCTAAAATGAACAATGGGAGAAACTGACAATTCTTCCCACAGGGAATAGTCTCTCCCACTTCTCTCTCTCTGTACACCCCCATTGCTCTCTCTCAATTCTCTCTCTTATCAGTGATTGTTAAAGAGCAAGAAAAGTTGATATAAGCACCCCCTATCCACTTTCTCTTTCCTCTTTGATGCATATGAAGACAGGTAGATTAGCAGTGTATGACATAATCTGCTACCATATATTAATCTATTGTTAAATGTTAGCTATTTACAGTGCCTCAGAAAGTATTCTTACCCCTTGACTTATTCCACATTTTGTTGTGTTACAGCCTGTATTCAAAATGTATTAAATGTATTTTATTTCTCACCCATCTACACAAGACCCTATAATGACAAAGTGAAAACGTGTTTTTAGACATTTTTACAAATATATTGAAAATTAAATACAGATATCTCATTTACATAAGTATTCACTCTTCTGAATCAATACTTTGTAGAAGCACCTTTGGCAGTGATTACAGCTGTGAGTCTTTCTGGGTAAGTCTTGCACACCTGGAGAGCACAACACTTGTCCATGTTCTTTTCAAAATTCTTCAAACTCTGTCAAATTGGTTGCTGATCGTTGCTAGACAACCATTTTCAGTTCTTTTCATAGATTTTCAAGTAGATTTAAGTCAAAACTGTAACTCGGCCACTCAGGAACATTCACTATCTTCTTGGTAAGCAACTCCAGTGTACATTTGACATTGTGTTTAGGTTATTGTCCTGCTGAAAGGTGAATTTATCACCCAGTGTCTGGTGGAAATCAGACTGAATTCCAGAGTCCTTAATGGTTACAAGCATACCCATAACATGACACAGCCACCCCATGCATGAAAATAAGGAGAGTGTTACTCAGCAATATGTTGTTTTTGATTTGCCTCAAACATAACACTTAGTATTCAGGACAAAACATGTATTGCTTTGCCACTTTATTTGCAGTATTACTTTAGTGCATGTTTTTCACTGTCAATTAGGTTAGTATTGTGGAGTTACTACAATGTTGTTGATTCATGCTCAAGTTTTTTCCTATCACAGCCGTTAAACTCTGTAACTGATTTAAAGTCACAATAGGCCTCATGGTGAAATCCCTGAGCAGTTTCCATCCTCTCCGTCATCTGAGTTAGGAAGGACGCCTGTATCTTTGTAATGACTGAGTTTATTGATGCAAAATCCAAAGTGCTATTATTAACTTCACCATGCACAAAGGGATATTCAATGTCTGCTTTTTCAATTGAATTGTATCTACCAATAGGTGCCCTCTTTGGAGGCATTGGAAAACCTCCCTGGTCTTTGACTATCAAAGAGAATGATGTATTACACACAGACTTATACACAAAGCCCACAGATTGCAATGCCTTGCTATGTGCGGATAGTATGCATCCCCTTCCCCTCAAGAATGGTCTACCATATAGCCAGTTATGCAGGGTTAAACAAATCTGTGGCAACCAGTCAGATTTTGACAGCAAAGCTAAAAAATGAGGCTACAAGGACAAAACTCTTGATGCTGCAATAATGAAAATATTTCAAAAACCAAGAGAGATATTACTAAAAACTCAACCAAAGAAGAAAAACAATGCAACCGTCTTTTGCACTAAGAACACCAAGGGTTCGGAAAAAATGAAAGCATTCCTGAAAAAGCACTGACATATTCTGCAATCAGACCAAAAAAATGGAACACCTCTTCAAGGAACCCCCACTGGTGGTCTATAAGTGTGGTCACAATATTGGAGATAGTTTGGTGAGATCTGACATGCCCCCTGAGCCTACTCAGACACTCTTGACACCTATCCCACATGGGAACTACAAATGTGGCTCATGCCCACAGTGGAATAGCACTATAAAGACACCCACATACAGGTCGAAATATCCCTGTTAGGGGTATCATCTCATGAAAGACTTAAGGAGTAATCTATCTCATCACCTGTTCATGTGGAAAAGCCTACATTGGACAAGCGAAAAGACAATTAAAACAAAGCATAGCTGAACAACGCAGCCCAATCAGGTGTAAGAACACTGACTATCCAGTAGCAGCTCACTTTGTTGAAGCTAATCATTCAATCCCCTCCCTCAAATACACAGGCATTGAGCATGTTGCTCTACCAAGGAGATGAGGTAACATCGAGATCCTACTACTACAAAGGGAGGCTTACTGGATATCCTATCTAAAAACATTGACCCCTAGTGGTCTGAATATTGACTTTGATCTCAGGCCCTTCTTATGAACACATTTTTCCTTTATGAACAAGTCTTATAAATGTATATGTTCTTTCTACAGCTTAGTAGCGTACACCTAATATGTTCCCCCTGTTTGATGGGTGTGCGGCAGCTCATGTTTTTTAAACAATAGTATTGCACACAGAGTGAGTCCATGCAACTTATTATGTGACTTGTTGCAAGCAAATGTTTACTCCTGAACTTATTTACACTTGCCATAACAAAGGGGTTGAATACTCATTGACATTAAATCTTTTAATTTTTCATTATTTTGTAAAAACTTTGAACTTATGGTGTTTGTGTGTGTAGGCCAGTGACAAAACAAGTCTGAATTTAATCAATTTTATATTCAGGCTGTAATACAAAAAATGTATAAAAAGTCAAGGAGTGTGAATACTTTCCGAAGGCACTGTACTCACTTATAAAGATGACTTCATATTGACTTTGATAAAATGCTGAAAAGGCAAGGTGTGTGCCCTCTGTCAAAGTAACATTAAGTTGGCATAGGACTGTTGAAATTTCTGGGAGAGTGACCCGTTAACATACGGTATTCAAGACAAATACCACAACGTTCCTGCCTGAATGTCTGCCAAGCACCTGGATACTGCAGTGCAGACCTTCCCAGACCATGGGGAGAGGGAAGGGGTATAGGGGGTGCAGGTGGATTGAAAGTTGGCTGAAGGTTGAAGTGAGTTGGTGCTGAGGATATCCGAGGACAAACTATCCTCTCTGGTGCTCAGAGGTACACCCTTACAACACTAAAGCACATGCAAATATAAAACATATGGATACACACACTTGCACATACACACTCACATGTGCACGTGCATGAGTACATACACAACCCCAAACCCATGCACACAAATAGGTCTTGTTAGGCCATTCAGTATGTATCCACCATGCCTCCCCTCTAGCATCCCCACTGTGCACATACAGTGGGGCAAAAAAGTATTTAGTTAGCCATCAATTGTGCAAGTTCTCCCAGTTAAGAAGATGAGAGAGGCCTGTAATTTTCATTATAGGTACACTTCAACTATGACCGACAAAATGAAAAAACAAATCCAGAAAATCACATTGTAGGATTTTTAATGAATTTATTTGCAAATGATGGTGGAAAATAAGTATTTGGTCAGCTACCTTCAGGGCCTTGCCCTCACCAAAGTACTGAGCTAATTAAGGTTTGATTAAGTTCAGAACGGTTTCTAAGGATATGCAGAACATAGGGTGGGAGGAGTCCCCCTCGGTCTGTTAGATGCAGTCGCTGTGAAATTGGATGGTTGGCTGTTAACAACCTTTGATCCCAGGGCCGGCCCGAGCCTTTTGGGGGCCCTAAGCAAAATGTTATTGTGTGGCCCATCCACTCCGTGGGAAAAATATTTGGATAACAAAGCAAGCACTCTATCATGTAGATACTCCTTCCTTTGGACAATTAGTGAAAGCATTACCATGTCGATTTAAATCTCATTTGGTACACTCTACATTAGCATTCCAAAACACTTCAATAGTCTCACAGCTGTAATAAGTTGACTGCGCAAGCGGCAAGACATTCGGTATCTCATTTTACAAAATAAAATATCCACTTTTCACTATGTTCAGACAACATAATAGGGCAACAATATGTGATTATACAGATTTACTAATCACAACATTTCATGTTGTTTGTCTGCATAATTTAAACGTAAAATCGAACATTCATTTGCATGAGACAAAGTCCACTTTATCAATAGTTATTGCTCTATCATCCTATGGTGCCATTGGTACCAATGACATCTATTCTATAGTGGCTGCACCACCCACTAGTTTGGTGCAGCCATCTAAGATTGCAGTGACCTTATATTCACACCACATTTAAGGACATATACTGTACATAACGTTGACATACAAAATCTGTACCATATTATTATTATTCTACCCAATAACGTTTGAACCATTTTTTGTGCTGCTACCACGTTGTACTGCTGCCATGTTGTGTTGTTACCATGTTGTGTTGTCATGTGTTGCGGCATTGCTATGTTGTTGTCTTAGGTCTCACTTTATGCAGTGTTCTGTTGTCTCTCTTGCCGTGATATGTGTTTTGTGCTATATATATTTTTAATTATCCCAGAATCACGTTTTATGTAAAAAATGACATGCATTATAAAAAAGTTTGACAACCCTGTTTTATAAGCTTTTAAATGGTATTAATCTCATCCGTTTATATTTTCCAGTGATGGATGTGTCATGGTATGGTGGGGTACATAAAATAGGTTAATTTTGAGCACCTTTATCTCTTAAAAGTTTTTTTTATTTCTGATCACTTCTACAATGGGGAAATATATATGGAAGGTTTTTTATCAATTCAAAAGGGATGCTGTCAAACAGAGATTGAATTCAAATGGATTTACCCATGAGCAACTTGTCAAAATAGCAACCAGAATTATCAGATTCCTTTTCAGCTCTTAAAAGCTTCATTTTGCTACATTATTTTTGTGCATATTGGCCTAAGCTACAGTACTGTATAATGCTCTATAATTCACCAGAGGAAGTGAGAACTCAAAACACATCAGTTAGATTGCTAACACTTTACATTATATTATTGCTAGATGGGCATGTTAACAGTAAATTTAATGTCCAACAAAAACTGTCCATTGGTAGGCCTATTTGGGCTACTTGATGTATTCACTGCAAATGACACACTCTGGTTTGCCAGCGCATCAACTCAATTACATTCTCTGCTTGAAAAGTGTTGGTATGAAACAGTGACAGGGCAGATGCAAAACATAGGACATGACAATGACTAATACATGCTGCTTATGACTAAATAGTAAACTACCGAGATAACTAGCTGGACTGGCTATTTAGTCATCATAATTGATTTTATAGGCTAGCCTACCTGCTGCTGCAATGTCTCTATCTCTATCCTCGAGAAACGGCCCCCTCGACTTTTCATGACCATACAAACCCTGTTTGCTGACCGCTAACTGGGAAAATAACTCAGTAACTAGCAATGAATATGAACAAATGTGTACATGTGTCTACACAAGCTTCTAGATTTGGATTCTAACCCGTTGGGCCTAAGTTTTCAAGATTTGGTTGATGTTAATAATGAATATGTTGGATTAAGTTCTCCAAAATCTAAATTAAAGAATAGGACTAAATCAAATCAAACTTTATTTAAATTGCTTTTAAAGTTTGATTAGATTAGATGTATTCCTATTTTTTAACTTGAGATGGAGACATAAATCCAACATATTAATTTTTAATTCGTAGGCAAACTGGAATGAAAGTCAGACTAAATCAATGTTACAAAATATACATCTACTTCAAATGTTGATATTTGGTTGCATTGACAACCAAACACAATTCAATATCACTTTTGCAATGCAGTAAATAGCCTATTAATTTGTCAACAAGTTAACAAATTATGTGTTGGATTAATCTCCAACTAAACAATAAATACAATTGTAATGATTATACCCAGATTAAACAGTGCTCGGATGAAAATATCCAAGCATTAGATAGATCTCAATTAAATGTTCCTAACAGAGCTGGTGTAACTGAGTCAGGTTTGTAGGCCTCCTATATCACACCCGCTTTTTCAATTCTGCCCACAAATTTTTGTAGGATTGAGGTCAGGGCTTTGTGATGGCCACTCCAAAACCTTGACTTTGTTGTCCTTAAGCCATTTTGCCACAACTTTGGAAGTATGCTTGGGGTCATTGTCCATTTGGAAGACCCATTTGCGACCAAGCTTTAACTTCCTGACTGATGTCTTGAGATGTTGCTTCAATATGTCCACATAATTTTCCGTCCTCATGATGTCATCTATTTTGTGAAGTGCACCAGTCCCTCCTGCAGCAAAGCACCCCCACAACATGATGCTGCCACCCCCATGCTTCACTATTCGGCTTGCAAGCCTCCAGTAAGGGTTTTCCTGCGGTGAAAGAGAAGTGGACCAAAACGCAGCGTGGTTATATTGATTCATGTTTAATAAAAAAAGATAAACACGAACACTACAAAACAATAAACGTGGAAAACCAAAAACAGCCCTATCTGGTGCAAAACACAGAGACAGGAACAATCACCCACAAACACACAGTGAAACCCAGGCTACCTAAGTATGATTCTCAATCAGAGACAACTAATGACACCTGCCTCTGATTGAGAACCATACTAGGCCGAAACATAGAAATACCCAAAACCTAGAAAAACAAACATAGACTGCCCACCCAACTCACGCCCTGACCATACTAAATAAAGACAAAACAAAGGAAATAAAGGTCAGAACGTGACAGGTGGATTATTGACTGAAGAGAACCAGGTAAACTGAACATTATCAAACAAAAGGACCATTTGTGATGTATCTGGGACCTTTTGGAGTGCCAACAGAAGAAGATCACCAAAGGTAGGGCATTTATTATATCGCTATGTCTGACTTTCGTGGCGCACCTGCCTGGTTGAAATATATTTTTCATGCTTTTGTATGCGGGTTGCTGTCCTCAGATAATCGCATGGTGTGCTTTCGCCATAAAGCCTTTTTGAAATCTGACACAGCGGCTGGATTAAGAAGTTAAGCTTTATTTTGATGTATTAACTTGTGATTTTATGAAAGTTAAATATTTATAATTCTGTAGTTTGAATTTCACGCTCTGCAATTTCACAGGGAGTTTCCAGGTGGGACGCTACAGTCCCAAAAGAAGTTAATATCCTTTAATCAATAGAGTAAAAAATATAAAGTAAAAAATACTGAGAGATGAGAGATTAAATAACTGTTCTGCAAGTCAAAAACAATCTGCCAATGTTGTGAAAAGGAGATACACTATGTTAATTGCTCTTAACTTCTTGACACTTTCCATCCCTTTAGCGTGATAAGTGTCAACAACAACCAATGAATTGCATAGCGCCACATTCAAATAATATTACAACAAAAATATTCATGAAATCACAAGTGCAATATAGGAAAACACAGCTTAGGAAAACACAGTTTAGCCTTTTGTTAATCCACCTGTCGTGTCAGATTTTGAAAATATGCTTTACAGCTAAAGCAATCCAAGCGTTTGTGTAAGTTTATCGATCGCTCGACAAAACATTATGTACAGTTAGCATCAAGTAGCTTGGTCACGAAAATCAGAAAAGCAATCAAATGAGTAGTTTAGCTTTGATGATCATCGGATGTTTTCACTCACGAGACTCCCAGTTACACAATAAATGTTCTTTTTGTTCCATAAAGATTTTTTTTATATCCAAATACCTCTGTTTGTTTGGTGCGTTATGTTCAGAAATCCACAGGAAAGAGCGGTCACGACAACGCAGACAAATTCCAAATAATATCCGTAATGTCCACAGAAACATGTCAAATGTTTTTTATAATCAATCCTCAGGTTGTTTTTAAAAGTATAATTGATAATATATCAACCGCAACTGTCTTCATCAGTAGGAGAGGGAGAGACAATGGCTGCCAAAACTCATGCGAACACCTGACGCGATGTTATCTTTTTCGCTCATTTTTCAAAATAAAAGCCTGAAACTATGTCTGAAGACTGTTGACACCTTGAGGAAGCGATAGGAAAATGAATCTGGTTGATATCCCTTGAAATGGAGCAAAGGCAGGCTATGGAACATGGAGTTTTCAAAATAGAAGCCACTTCCTGGTATATGCATATTCTAGCATCTGGTCCTGAGAAATAGGCCGTTTACTTTGGGAACGTTATTTTTCCAAACATAAAAATAGTGCCCCCTAGCTTCAAGAGGTTATTAATTTGGTGTGCTTACATAGTCAGTATGCAAGAGCTTACACGCAATTGACTGCTGAGAACCTCTTGGAGTGGGGGGCAGCAGATGGCTGGAGGATTCTGGGTAAATATATAACCCTTTCATTTGTCTGCAATGTCCCCTTCCGGCAGATACATCAGCAACTAGTGCAAACATACTTTTTATGCAAGAAAGAAATTGCTACAAATTGGATGTTGGCGAAGGAAACAGGATCAAGAAGCATCCACTGTTGATCTGGATGATTATCTGTTGAGAGCCAGGCAAAATCAAATGTTAGTCCGCCTTTATTAGAAACACCACAGAGTCCTGGACTGTTATCCAGTGTCTAATCCAGAATGCAAAATTCTGACCATGGTTTAATAACTGTACCCTATAAGGCCATAACTAAGTTTTGGACCCACAACCAATGTATCCACATTAAAACATGGACTTTTGTGTTTTTTCCATTGCAAAAGGTCTTATGTACAGCATACATGACCTAATGTGTATCTAGTTCAACCTCATTGAAGGGAAAAGAGCATTATGTTGACACACCCCGCTAATGAGATCTCATGGAGAGGTGAATCATGGAAACAACTATTCCATTAAGACATTTGAATTTGCCTGATTGTGATCACAGTATAACGTCATTATCATAATTAGATCGGAATGGCATATCCTTATTAGTTGTCTAAAGCAAAAGAGAAAGGCACCAAGCAGAGGGAGTGACATCTGGTTGGGTTTATTCTAGTGCTTGAGTTAACCACTGCCAACTACGCTGTGTTCTGTGCTGCTCTGTGTTTCGCTAATCATGTTAGATTTGTTCTTAAATGATTTAAAATGTTAATTTGACTCATTTGTATTGTTTTAAATGGTTTGTGGTGTGTTGCGTTAGCTCAATGTAGCTCGGGCATATGAACCACACAGATACACACAGGGATGGACTGGCCAAAAGGAAAATTCTGACAAATGCCAGATGGGTTAGTTCATCTTATGCCCAGTGGGTCTGTCTAAATTGGGAGTTTTGATAATTATTTGGCTAATAATGGGGTACACAAGGAAAAACATGGACCTGTTTGTTAGAAATGCCCTGACTGATTTCTGGTCCCAGCGTGTCCCTGGATACACGCCTGCACGTGCACACACACACACACACATACAGAACACAGCCATTAGATATAGACATGAATTGATGAATCTGAAACTCATTTCCAACATTGTATTGTCCAGAGACAACTCCAAACGAGTGATGCTGCCCTTTACATAATGCACTTCAATCCTGGAATCAAATGTGTTATTCAAAATGCATAGGGAATGAAAATGTCATGCCCATTGATCAAAATAATGTCAGATTGGTAGTAAATTGTCTGTGAGCGAGACGAAAGCCTCTAAGCAGTTCATTCCATAATTCTAAATGTATTATAATTGGCACAACTATAAAATATATGTTTCCCAGTAAATACTGATGGGCACCCGATAATTCAATTCACTCTATAGGCGGAATTTAAACTACGGAGCATCAGTTGCTAATTTCCTTAGGGAAATTAATATAACCAGCTCCTAACTGGGAGGAGGTGTGGGATGAATGCTGACCACTGTCTCTAGCGTAAATATAGACAGTGGGAGAATAAGATGGCCATATGTTAGGCCTTTACGTGACAGCTAAATTATGCCCATTGCAGAGGCATGCTGCACGTCTGGCATTTATAAGACCCCCAAGTTATTTATTGCATGAGTGAAATGTCCGAATTGATATGCTACAGGAGAGGAGTGGGAAGAATGCATTGGCGTTTGGTGCTTACCCCCAAGTGTATTCTGTTTTCCTACTGTAACATGCATGAGCTCTTGAACGCAACCTCGAGGCCTGTTAGCACAGGTGTTCCTTGTTATTAATTAAAGGTCCATTGCAGCCATTTTTTATCTCAATATTACAACATTTCCGAGTAACAATAAAGTAACTTACTGTGATTGTTTTCAATCAAAATGATCAAAAAGAAACAAAAATAGATACATAGCAAGAGCAATTTCTCAAGTCTGGGAGTGGAATGAGTGGGAAGTGGAAAACTGAAAAGGAGCTGTTATTGGCAGAGAGCTTTGGAACGGTCTTTCTTATTGGTCTATCAGCTAATTTACTGCCTGGTGATGTTGTTTTGGTACACTGGGGGGATGGGAGTGACGACCGGAGGGATTAGTCGAAGTAGGTGTTGTGACTATCATTAATCTGATGACTGTTATTTATTTTATCTACTAGCTATGTTTAATTGTTACTCGATTAAATTAATCATGTAACAATTAACTCAGTAGGAATTTGGGGCACCATGGGAAAAGTTGTTTAACGAGTTACTATCTCCCGACTTAAACTCTAAAAATATAGAGATATATCTTACATCAATAACAGTCAATTATTAATTATTAACTCATCAGTCTCATTCTGAACATTGCATAATCTGTGGATCTGCAAGAACCATAGCACTTTTGAATATTCAGAACTATACAAATTGTTTTAATAATTAATTCATTAACTAACTAAATAACACAGAATACCATACACTCTTACATGAGATAAAAGTCCTTAGTGGACTGACACGATATGTTGGCTTGTTACACAATGGAAAAGGTGGGGAAAGATAAAAAGAGGGAGAGACAAAGAGAGTCAACTTTTCATACATACATTTGGATATATGCTTATGGATATGTGAATACTTAGCACCCTAACTACTGCTCATTTGATTAGAAATGCAATAGTATAGTTCAAAGTTCTATTACCACTTTTTCATGCACAGCTGCATACAGTGAATGTTCTGGTCTAGACTTGATCTTTTTCACTCGTGTTGAGCGTTCCAAAAAAAAAAAAAAAAGCCTTGGTTTCATGCATGTTAACATCAGAAGCCTCCTCCCTACATTTGTTTTATTCACTGCTTTAGCACACTCGGCCAACCCTGATGTCCTAGCCATGTCTGAATCCTGGCTTAGGAAGGCCACCAAAAATTTGTAAATTTCCATACCCATCTACAACATTCAGAGGGGCGGAGTTGCAATCTACTGCAGAGATAGCCTGCAGAGTTCTGTCATACTATCCAGGTCTGTGCCCAAACAGTTCGAGCTTCTACTTTTAAAAATTCACCTTTCCTGAAATAAGTCTCACTTTGCCACTTGTTATGGTCCCCCTCAGCACCCAGCTGTGCCCTGGACACCGTATGTGAATTGATTGCCCCCCTTCTATATTCAGAGTTTGTACTGTTAGGTCACCTAAACTGGGATATGTTTAGCACCCCGGCAGTCCTACAATCTAAGCTAGATGCCCTCAATCTCACACACATTATCAACGAACCCACCAGGTACAACCCTAAATCCATAAACATGGGCAACCTCATAGATATTATCCTGACCAACTTGCCCTCCAAATACACCTCTGCTGTTTTCAATAAGAATCTCAGCGATTACTTCCTCATTGCCTGCTTCACTGTCAAACGCTCCCTAAAACACTTCAGCGAGCAGACCTTTCTAATTGACCTAGCCCGGGTATCCTGGAAGGAAATTGACCTCATCCCATCAGTAGAGGATGCCTGGTTGTTCATTAAAAGTCCTTTCCTCACCATCTTAAATAAGCATGCCCCATTCAAAAAATGTAGAACTAAGAACAGATATAGCCTTTGGTTCAATACAGACTTGACCTTGACCAGCACAAAAACATCCTGTGGCATACTGCACTCGCATCAAATAGCCCCCGCGATATGCAACTTTTCAGGGAAGTCAGGAACCAATATACACAGTCAGTTAGGAAAGCTAACGCTAGCTTTTTCAAACAGAAATTTGCGTCCTGTAGCACTAATTCCAAAAAGTTTTGGGACACCGTAAAGTGCATGGAGAATATGAGCACCTCCTCCCAGCTGCCCACTGCACTGAGGCTAGGAAATACTGTCACCACCGATAAATGTATGATAATCGAGAATTTCAATAAGCATTTTTCTACAGCTAGCCATGCTTTCCACCTGGCTACCCCTACCAAGGCAAACAGCTCTGCAACCCCCCACAGTAACTTGCCCAAGCCCCCCCCTACTTCTCCTTAGCCCAAATCCAGATAGCTGAAGTTCTGAAAGAGCGGCAAAATCTGGATCGCCACAATTCTGCCGGGCTAGACAATTTGGACCCTCTCGTTCTAAAATTATCTGCCGAAATTGTTGCAGCCCCTATTACTAGTCTGTTCAACCTCTCTTTTTTGTTTAATCTGAGATCCCTAAAGATTGGAAAGCTGCCACGGTCATCCTCCTCTTCAAAGGACACTTTAGACCCACACTGTTATAGACCTATATTCGTCCTGGAACTGCCTTTCTAAATCTTTCAATGCCAAGTTAATGGACATATTGGAGTGCCAAAAGAAGAAGATCTTCAAAAGGTAAGGCATGAATTATATCGTTACTTTGTTTGATGGGGTGCTGTCCTCAGATAATAGCATGGTTTGCTTTTGCCATAAAGCCTTTTTGAAATCTGACACTGTGGCTGGATTAACAAGAGGTTAATCTTTAAACCGATGTATAACACTTGTATGATTCATTAATTAATATTATGAGTATTTCTGTTTTTGAATTTGGCGAGCTGCAATTTCACCGGGTGTTGTCAAATCAATCGCGTTAACGGGATTGGCGCGCGAAGGGATCACTAAGAAGTTAACAAACAGATCACTGACCATTTCGAATCCACCATACCTTCTCCACTATGCAATCTGGTTTCTGAGCTGGTCATGGGTGCACCTCAGCCAAGTTCAAGGTCCTAAACGATTTAATGACCACCAATGATAAAAGACAGTACTGTGCAGCTGTTTTCGACCTGGCCAAGGCTTTCGACTCTGTCATTCAAAGCATTCTTATTGGCTTTGTTATTCTTATCGGCAATAGCCTTTGTTTCTCAAATGACTGCCTTGCCTGGTTCACCAACTACTTCTCAGATAGAGTTCAGTGTGTCAAATCAGAGGGCCTGTTGTCCGGACCTCTGGCAGTCTCTATGGGGGTGCCACAGTGTTCAATTCTTGGGCCAACTATTTTCTCTTTATATATCAATGATGTCGCTCTTGCTGCTGGTGATTCTCTGATCCACCTCTATGCAGACAACACCATTCTGTATACATCTGGCCCTTCCTTGGACACTGTGATAACAAACCACCAAACGAGCTTCATTGCCATACAACACTCCTTCCGTGGCCTCCAACTGCTCTTAAATGCTAGTGAAACTAAATGCATGCTCTTCAACCGATTGCTGCCTGCCCGACTAGTATCACTACTCTGGACGGTTCTGACTTAGAATATGTGGACAACTACAAATACCTAGGTGTCTCGTTAGACTGTAAACTCTCCTTCCAGACTCACATTAAATTGATAGTGCACTGTGAGTTATGTGACTCTAGACGGTTCTCAGGCGGAGAAACAGCCATTATAAACAGCCAACATTTGCAATGAATAGGCCCAAAATGAAGCCTGACCTACATTTCAGGGGCTTTTGGGTAACAGCAGCAGAACTGTTAAGGCTAGAAGCATAATCCAACCACCATAACGTTCCTAAAGTCCTCACGATCTGTGCAAGCCTAACCTTGACTGTTTGGTATTAACCCTTAACAGTAAAAACAGGGTGTTTTCATCTAACAGTTGACATCTCTCCCCATAGGAATACATTGCCTGCTGCCCTAACTTCAACCTGCAGCCTATGTGGGTTATGAATGCAATATCAAACTGTCTTCGATGACAATCCACTATGAGGACTACCTGTGTTGATTCTAAGCTTCCTGGAGCAACCAGAAGTGGTTAGATTGACCCTAAAAGTGGTTTTGAGATACCCAACCTGTATTTTGTGAAAAACACTGCATTTAACCCTCTGTAAATCTGTCAGTTCTTAAGGTAAACACTCAAGATTCTGTAAAAGCCTACCCCAAGGAGGATATGTGTTCACTTCCAGCTTCCTGTGCCAACCGGAAGTGCTTTAAATTGGGGTCAATGAGTTTCAAAGGGTTAAAAAGGTCACATCTTTCCAAAATGTCATATGTGTGATTAAGCAGCCCTCATGAACTGTAAATCAGTCGTTTCTCCCATCAGATTTCCAAGAAAAACTCACACACACCCACAGCAAGGATGGAGTAGCACAGTGTGGGCCTTACACACACACAGAGTCTGCAATAGATATCGATGTTCACACCATCAGAGAACCATCAGTCCTAGAGCTCTGAAACTTTAGAAACCTGGGGTGTGCCTTTCCACACAATGTCCAATCAATTGAATTTACCACAGGTGGACTCCCAAGTTGTAGAATCCTCTGAAGGATGATCCATGGAAACAGGATGTGCCTTAGCTCAATTTAGAGTCTCAGAGCAAAGTTATGTAAATAAGTTATTTCTGAATCTTTTTTTTTTACTAATTTGCAACAATTTCTAAACCTGTTTTTCCTTTGTCATTATGGGATATTGTGTGTAGATTGCTGAGGATTTATTTTTATTTAATCCATTTTAGAATAAGTCTGTAACATAACAAAATGTGAAAAAAGTCAGCTCTGAATACTTTCTGTAGGCACTGTAAATTAGGCCAAATGATCTGCTCCTGTCATTAAATGAAAGCTTTCCCAGGTGCTGTTTGGTGTATGCTCGATGGCTAAATAGTTTATTTTGTTATTTTTTCTGAAGCTGGTGGACTTCAGAATGGTGGTGGACTTTGAAAGATGTCATCTTTGATTCGTACTTGTGGAACTACAGCATATGGCTTGTTCTTTTCATTCTGAAACTGAATCGCGGCAAACTTCATGATCTAAAGACAGGAGAGAAAAAGGGAGAAACTAGAATAAAGAGCACTTACAAACAGTGTTATGTCATGTCTACAAGTGTCTCAATATAGAGAACAATGTAATGATTAATTGTGTGCAATTCATAATGACATACGCTAAAAACCAAGTTTAGACGTTAATTTATTAGCACCCTCCTGAATTTAGCCTTATTTCACTACATTCTAAAGCAGTGAGTGAACACCCTATAACATAACGTAACCAGAAGCGACATAATTTTGCAAAAGAGAAGTGAATGTTAGCTAGCTATCCAATTAAACAACTCAGGGTTACGCTTCAACAGTATAAGAATACATGGCGGAGTATATGCAATTGCAACTCCTCCCCCGTTCGCCCCATGCTATAAAGTGAACCAGGTCACAAGTGGGGGATCACCGTTATACCCCTCTATTAAAGAGGAAAAAGAACATTATGGGTTGCGAGAGGCGGGGTACAGGCACATTACGTGTCCAGACATAATGGTACCGGACTGGATAGTTGATCAGCATGATCCAGGTAATCATAGAGAGGTGAGACCGGTATGAACACACGCAACCCTGGTGACATATTATCCAAGACAAATAGTACCCGGGGAGGACAACCCTATTCCAGATGAAGCGCAGCCCCAAATACAGATACAAATTCAGCATCACCATCAGCCATTGAGTGTGAGCGAAATGCGTAGTATTATGAAAGAAGCACACAGATCCAGTAAGAGAGGGACAGGAATTTATCAGTTACTTGAGGAGACAAGGACACATTTTTGGGTTCCATACTGGTGATTATGATCATATTGTACGCTCGCTGTTGCCAAGATCCATGTTGCCAACACTATCACAGGGGTAGAGAACGTCGCCTTGATCCTCAGGACGAGAAGTGTGTGACCCAGCGACAGCCAATGATGAAATTGAAGGATTCTTAACTACGGTTGGGAATGTGTTATTCTGACCAGATGCTAGTAAAATTAGTAACTGTACTAAGTGTGCGTAAGAGACCAAGGCAGTCTGCCAGACCACTGACTCAAACAGGTCTCATGAGCCCCTCCTTTATAGTAGAATTGTCAAACAAGTTTCTAAAGACGGTTGACATCTAGTGGAAGCCATAGGAAGTGCAACTTGACTCCATAGACACTGTGTATTCGGTAGGCCAAGCTTTGAAAAACTACAAACCTCAGATTTCCCACTTCCTGGTTGGATTTTTCTCAGGTTTTCACCTGCCATGTGAGTTCTGTTATACTCACAGACATCATTCAAACACTTTTAGAAACTTCGGATTGTTTTCTATCCAATACTAATAATAATATGCAAATAATGTGCATATATTAGCATCTGGGACAGAGTAGGATGCAGTTCACTCTGGGCACGCTATTCCTCCAAAAGTGAAAATGCTGCCCCCTGTCCCAAAAAGGTTAACTCATGGCTAGATGGCTTGCCTAGGGGGTATAGCTGTCCTCTGAGTGGAGGCTAAACACCAGAGATGCAAAAGTGGGCCTGTTGTGGTCTTATAGCAGTTCTCTGAATACGGTCTACCCGCCAGAGATGCAAATCCAATCTTGAGCGGCAAACTCCACTCGCCCGCGGGAGTCTATAGCCTTGGGCGTATTGACAGTGGAAAATAGCAAGCAAGAAATTGCAAGAAATTGCTGTCTGGGATACAGCAAATTTTGAAATTGTGTTTTTAACATTGGATAAAAGTAGAGACTCAGAGCTAGAAAATTGTATATCAATGGGATAGAAATTCTGCTTTGATAGCAGATAAACTTGTAACCCCACTTTAGAGAAAATTGACTTTCAATGTTTTGGTAGACCTACTGGAGAGCTCTTTGTTTACACCCATTCAGCATTGTTCACATCCTCTTAAGCCTTAGCCCCATACATCTCTTTAAGGATGCACATGTGAGGCCATGACCTGAGTGAGTACGGTAGTGTACTAAACATCTAAAGATTTAAAGATTTAAAGACTAAAGGCTGGATATGTCTATCGATATGTTTGTAGACAGTTGTCGCAGTGACATCATGAACATCGTTGTCTGACACCAAACTTGTCGTGTCGTTATGAAAAAGTATAAACACAAAAACTACCGGATTTATGACATTAGCAGCCTGGTGGTGCAAAATAGCATAACTGATGTATTTTCACACCAATAAACTCATCCGTTTTAAAAAGGAATGTGGTATGTCAATCTAGCAAACCAGGCAACTAAAAGCAACTTTCTAAACAATGATTTGGTTTGTTTCTTGCACGTTAGCTAGCTAGCTAACGTTAAGTTGACTTGTCTTAACTTGAGCTAAAATTGTATTAATTATTACATGAAAATACTCACAAATGATAATTATCTAAAAATAACCAACTATCTAAAGCTAACCAAATAGGTCAAATGTTATCTAGCTAGCTAATATTAGGTAATAACTACCAATGCAAATGGCCTTTCTGAGATACAAATAATATTACCACACAGACAATAAATAGTGTTAGCTAGCCAGCCAATACTAGCTAGCTAACGGTACTCCTTAACTTGCAATGAAAATGACTTTAGAAACGTATAATATAATGCAAAATGTAGCTAGGTAGACTCTTAACTGTATACATGGATTAACATCTGTCATGGATGCCATGGTTGGCCTAATCCGGAGACAGGTGTTTTATACAACAACTTTCTGTGTGTTCTCCTTTCGACTCCCTCCACATATTAGCAATCAAACGCTACAATTTTCTCCATCTCCTTAGCGATCATACTCTGCATTCCAATGACTTCAAAACTCGGTCCTCCAGAAAGTGGAGAGCATTAGCAACACTTTTGCAGTTCTTCATGATATATTTCAGAAAAGCCGAATTAGAAATGATTACCTATAGATAATGAGCAGCTCATGTTATGCAGTAGACAGAAGCATAATACATCACAGACCATTCCAAACTCATCTCTCGTAATGTCCAGCCCATCCATTATCTCAGCCAGTCATGGCTAGCGGGAAGGGTCCTGTCTTTTTCCGTGGCTAAACAAACTAGGCTTGTAATTTCAAAACAATTATTTGCCTGTAATTGGCTCTATTCATGGTTCCCCCTATCATTACCAGTCTCCCAGTCCCTGCCGTTAAAGCATCCCCATAGCATGATTCTGCCACCACCCATGCTTCATGGTATGGGTGGTGTTAGACAGGCGATGAGCTGTGCTTAGTTTTCTCTAGACATAGCGCTTTGCATTAAGGCCAAAGACTAACATTTGTCAGACCACAGAATATTTTGCGGTATTCTGAGTCTTTCATGTGCCTTTTTGCAAACTCCATGCGTGTTGTCATGTGACTTTTTCTCAGGAGTGGCTTCTGTCTGTCAACTCTCATAGAAAGCCCAGATTGGTGAATTACTGTAGAGACTGTTGTCCATCTGGCAGGTTCCCCCATCTCAACCAAGGAACTCTAAAGTTTTGTCAGTGGTCATTGGTTTCTTGTCCACCTCCCTGACAAAGGTCATTTTTGCCCGGTTTCTCAGTTTGGTCAGATGGCCAGCTCGAGGCAGTCAGGGAAGGCTTGTACCTATAATTGCAGGTCATCTGATTGAAGAAAAGCTCATTTTCACTTTTGGATAAATAGCGTGCCCAATTTCAACTTCCTGCTACTCATGCCAAGGACATAAGATATGCATTACATGCATTACATTACATTAGTAGATTGGATAGAAAATACTCTGAAGTTTCTAAAACTGTTTGGATCATGTCTGTGAGTATAACATAACTTATGTAGCAGGCAAAACCCCGAGGACTATCTGTTCAGACATTTTTTTTTTAGGTCTCTGTCCACTGATTTCTCATTCGCAAACAATATTTCTTAGGAATTTGTTTTCAGTTCCTACCGCTTCCACTGGATGTCACTAGTCTTTGGTTGAAGTTATTAATTTGTGCAATGAAGAAGTAGGGTCATCCTGGAAAAGGGTAACCCGTTTGAGAGTTGGCCAAGCTTGTCTTTCTTCTCTTACAGCCATGTGGCTCCCTTAACTGCTTTCTCCTGGTCTGGCTGATTCTGCTCCCCACTTGTGATGGGGGTGTCCTTCTAGGCAGCTGGAGTCACCGATGACAGGAGCACCTCACTCACACACACACACACACACACACACACACACACACACACACACACACACACACACACACACACACACACACACACACACACACACACACACACACACACATAGAATGTGACCCTGAGTTTTGCAGGGGCCATACCCTCCATGAGTGTATGAGCTCAATGGAATGTGTGTCTTTGTGTGCAATGTTAACAAAAACAAAGTGTCTACCCTGCCTTTGATAATGTTTATCCTGCGTTCGATAATAAATGGGAAAAACGCCAATCAAAATGGCATTTGGGGTACGATGCCCCTCTTTTTCTCCATTCCATATTAATTCATATTGCACTCAATCCTCTGCTGATGAGGACCTTGTAATGAGGATAGTGAACTAATGATATCTCATTATTTCATGCAAATCCCTGCCCGGATACATTGCCAGCAGTGCACTCTGTACACTGTACTGAGAACCAGGCTACGGCACAGGAATACATATACACAACTCCAACGCACACCAGCACCGCTACAGCCACTTCCTGCATCATATAGCTCAATGTTAAAAAAAATCTATATGACAAAATGCACGGCGAAACATAATTGGTAATTTAAGTAGCAATCATATCACATATAAGCCAGGTAATGTTTATTGGGCTGCTATTGAAATAGATTTGATGCGGGGGAGGATAATGTGGGGGATATTAAGGCAGATAAGACGGTGCGTTGTTTAGGCAGCCATTAGAAGGAGGTCAAGAGAGGACGTTCATTTGTCTATTTGTTTGGAGATGTTTCTCCTTCAATATGGAAGGAAAGGAGAGGAAAGGAGAGATTTTTAAAGCCACAATCTGTGACCCAAAATTTCAACAGCCTGACCCTGCCCACTTTGTTTGTTATCTTCAGGGATCGTGCTGGTGAAATCAAACCACTATATTTGTATTATAGTATGATCATAGGGAATTATTCCTTAATCAATTAATACATATTATCGAACGTCAGTCAATATTGCTGTGGCTTTAAATAGGATTTATCAGTGATTGTATTGTATTGCTTTGGGTTGCTTCCCAAAGCTGTAAGTCAGTCATCGGGGGCTGATACACCGAGGGCTGATACTGTAATGGTTAATTTGGATCAAATGAGATTATGAATGGCAGCTCAGAACAGCTGATGATCGATTTTAAAGAACTGATTGGGTCTCCGCTTCATACCAACAAACTCCCCATAATATCTGGCCTTCTGCCCTCCCAAAATTGTGGCATTGGACAGTTCAGAAAATGTTTTGCCCTCCACAACTGGCTATGAGACTATTGCAGCTCTGTGGGTGCAACATTTATTGACACGTTTGATACCTTCTGGAAACTAAACTCATATTATAAGGAGGATGGGATCCATCCAAATAATTTGGGTTACTGGATCCTTTCACAGCATTATAAGACTGTGTCTAGGCAATGACTTATAATTGTTCCAAGTACCACTCATTTAATACATACCAATTGCAAATGTACAATATCCTTGGGGCATTGGAAGGCAAAATGTAAGTCTAATGTATGTCCCTCTTACTGTCCTGAATGCCTCTGCTGATCCTACAGCTATTGTATGCAGTAATCATATACCTATGAACCAGAGTAATACTGTTGGCACTGAGGTGATGTGCCCTAGTAGTAACTCCACTGTGTGCAGCTCACCCTGCACTATTAAAAATATCCTGAGCATGTCTACTTCTGTTTTTCTTGCTTTACTGGAAGTTTAGCAATCAAGCATCCCAGAAAAGTACCTTAAACTTCTTATGGTATAGGGGACAGTTGCGTCACACTTGGGCAAAAAACAGGGAAAATGCAGCGAGGCAAATTCAAATAAAATTATATAAAAATCAAACTTTCATTAAATCACACATGTAAGATACTCAATTAAAACTACACTCATTGTGAATCCAGCCAACATGTCAGATTTTTAAAAGACTTTTCGGCAAAAGCATAAGAAGCTATTATCTGATTATAGCCCAATAATAAACAAAGAGGGTAGCACATTTCAACCCTGCAGGCGCTACACAAAATGCAGAAATAAAAAATAAAACATACCTTACCTTTGACGAGCTTCTTTTGTTGGCACTCCAATATGTCCCATAAACATCACAATTGGTCCTTTTGTTCGATTAATTCCGTCCATATATATCCAAATGTCCATTTATTTGACGCGTTTGATCCAGAAAAAAACAGCTTCCAAAAAATGCAACGTCACTACAAAATATTTCACAAGTTGCCTATAAACTTTGCCAAAATATATCAAACTACTTTTGTAATACAACTTTAGGTATTTTTAAACGTTAATAATCAATAAAATTGTAGACGGGTCTATCTGTGTTCAATACAGGAAGACAACAAATCACGTCTTGCGCACTCTCAACAGTGTTACCCAGTTCCTAGATGGCCTTCTTCTTCATTGCACAAATGAATAACCTCACCCAAATTCCAAAGACTGGTGACATCCAGTGGAGGTGGTAGGAACTGAAAACGGGTTCCTAAGAAATATCATGTGCCAATGAGAACTCAGTGGACAGAGACCAAAAAAAAAAATCTGAACAGTTTGTCCTCGTGGTTTTGCTACATAAGTTCTGTTATACTCACAGACATGATTCATTCAGAGGGTTTTCTCTCCAAATCTACTGATAATATGCATATCTTATATTCCTGGCATGAGTAGCAGGAAGTTGAAATTGGGCACGCTATTTACCCAAAAGTGAAAATGCTGCCCCCTATACCTTAAGAAGTTAAGTGTTGCTCTCATTTCAGCTCCTTTGGTAGCTGACGTGTAGTCTTGAGTCATCTGCACACTGGTTTACGCAAAGCCAGTGGCATGTCGTTAGTAAAGAGTGAGGGGCCTAGACAGCTGCCTTGGGGAATTCCTGACTCTAGCTGGGTTTTGTTGTAGAGGCTTCCATTAAAGAACACCCTCTGTGTTATGTTAGACATGTAACTCTTTATCCACAATGTAGCCGGTTGTGTAAAGCCGCAACACATACGTTTTCCCATGCCAACAGCCACACTGATGTCTAACAAAACAGACACCACAACATTTTTATTTTCAATTTCTCTCAGCCAATAATCAGTAATGTTTGTAAGTGCTGTGCTTGGTGAATGTCCTTCCCTATAAGCATGCTGAAAGTTCGTTGTCAATTTGTTTACTGTAAAATAGCACTGTATCTGGTCAAACACAATTTTACCAAAGTTTACTAAGGGTTGGTAACAGGCTGATTGGTAAGCTTTTTGAAGTTGTCAGACCCCGGTGGCTTGTCATTGTTGAAAGACAATCACTTTTTCACCTCATCCACACTTACTTTACAGAATTGGAAATGACAAAGCTTGTCTTTCATAATTTGGTCAGATATTCTTGTATGTATATTCTATGTATTCTCATGCCAAAATTTGCTAATCTTTCCAATGAAAAAATCATTAAAGTAGTTGGCAATATCAGTGGGTTTTGTAATGAATGATCCATCTGATTCAGTGAATGATGGAGCAGAGTTTGCCCTTTTGCCCAAAATGCCATTTAAAGTGACTACAAAATATTGCCAAAACATTTCAAACTACTTTTGTAATACAACTTTAGGTATTTTTTAATGTAAATAATCGATAAAATTGAAGACAGGATGATCTGTGTTCAATACAGGAAGAAAACAAACTGAAGCATACTTTCTGGTCACGCGCCTATATTTAACAGTACATTTCAAGTGAACCTCGTTCAAGATGGCCGTACTTCTTCATTACACAAAGGAAAAACCTCAACCAATTTCTAAAGACTGTTGACATCCAGTGGAAGCAATAGGAACTGCGAGAATGTCCCTTAGAAATCTGGATTCCCAATGAAAATCCATTGAAAAGAGAGTGGCCTCAAAGAAATATATATCTGAATGGTTTGTCCTCTGGGTTTCGCCTGCTACATAAGTTCTGTTATACTCACAAACATGATTCAAACAGTTTTAGAAACTTTAGAGTGTTTTCTATCCAAATCATCTAATAATATGCATATCTTATATTCTGGGGATGAGTAGCAGGTAGTTGAATTTGGGCATGCATTTCAGCCGGACGTGAAAATACTGCCCCCTGTCACCAAGAAGTTAAAGAAGAGAGACTTTCCCCGTTGAAACTATAACACATTCGAAAGTTAATACTGGAACAATATTTCTAACATAAGAATATTGGGAATGGTTAGAGACAAGCTATAGAAAACCAATGTCATATCGTTTTTTATTTTGTGATGTCATTAAGTGTTATAAAGGAAATACTGTAACTTGAAAAGTATATACACTACATGTACGAAGTCTCCATCCTTAACCTCTCTTGGGTAGGGGGCAGTATTTTCACGTCCGGATGAAAAACGTGCCAAAAGTAAACTGCCTGTTACTCAGGCCCAGAAGCTAGCATATGCATATGCATATGCATATAATTGGTCGATTTGGATAGAAAACACTCTAAAGTTTCTAAAACTGTTAAAATGTCTGTGAGTATAACAGAACTGATATGGCAGGCAAACCCCTGAGGACAAACCATCCCAAAATGTTTTCAATGGCTGTCACTTTTATTATAAGGCGAAATCCTCCCAGATTGCAGTCCCTAGGGATTCCACTAGATGTCAACAAAAAATGTCTTTAGAAAGAATTTCAAGCTGGTTTTTGGACAAATGAGCCATAAATTATAGTTTTCTAGGTGGCTCCCATTTTGGCTATAGTGTTTCCAAGCACGTGGAAGAGAACGCTTTCTTTGGTATTTTTCTCCGGTAGGGACAATAACGATTCTCCGTCTTAAATTTCATAGTTTATTTACATATTAGGGTACCAAAGGTGTGATTATAAATGTTGTTTGACTTGTTAGGAAAAGGTTATTAGTAACGCTTGGGATTCATTTTGTATGCATTTTGATGGAGGGAAACTGGGTGGATTATTGACTGAAGCACGCCAGCTAAACTGAGATTTTATGGATATAAAGAAGGACATTATTGAACAAAAGGACCATTTGTGATGTATCTGGGACCTTTTTGAGTGCCAACAGAAGAAGATCATCAAAGGTAAGGCATTGGATGTTACCCTAGAGAGGTTAAACCCCTTTGAAAATTCCAGAAAATAATGTCATGGCTTCAGAAGCTTCTGATAGGCTAATTGCCATCATTTGAGTCAATTGGAGGTGTACCTGTGGATGCATTTCAAGGCATACCTTCGAACTCTTTATTTATTTATTTATTTTTCATTTTACCCCCTTTTTTCTCCCCAATTTCGTGGTATCCAATTATTAGTAGCTGCTATCTTGTCTCATCGCTACAACTCCCGTGACCCAAGTTAAACAACTTAAAAGCAATGCTAGCAAATACTAATTGAGTGTATGTAAACGACTGACCCACTGGGAATGTGATGAAAGAAATAAAAGCTGAAATAAATCCTTCTCTCTACTATTATTCTGAGATTTCACATTCTTAAAATGAAGTAGTGATCCTAACTGACCTAAAACAGGGAATTGTTACTAGGATTAAATTAAAGAATTGTGAAAAACTGAGTGTAAAACTTCTTTGGGATCGGTGTCCCTTCCGATTTGCATGAGGTTGTAAGTACCAAGAAAATATCCCAGGACATAGATATACAGTGGGGCAAAAAAAGTATTTAGTCAGCCACCAATTGTGCAAGTTCTCCTACTTAAAAAGATGAGAGAGGCCTGTAATTTTCATCATAGGTACACTTCAACTATGACAGACAAAATGAGGAAAAAAAATCCAGAACATCACATTGTAGGATTTTTAATGAATTTATTTGCAAATATGCATAGTCGAGCATCTTTTCGTGACAAAAAGGGATCGTTTTTTTATCCATAAATTAAAAGAGCGCTCCCTATATCCAAGAAGTTAATCTAACTGCACTTTCCAATTTACAGTAGCTATTACAGTGAAATAATACTATGCTATTGTTTGAGGAGAGTGCATAATTCTGAACATGAAAAGTTATTAATAAACCAATTAGGCACATTTGGGCAGTCTTAATACAACACTTTTAAAAGAAATGCAATGGTTTATTGGATCAGTCTAAAACGTTGCACATACACTGTTGTGGACAACACCTAAATTGCAACTGGGCTGGAATAATACATTATGGCCTTTGTCTTGCATTTCAAAGATGATAGAACAAAAAATTCAAAAGAACGGTTGGTTCTTTCATTGTATTATCTTTTACCAGATCTATTCTGTTATGTTCCTTTCATATTTCCACATAGTTCAAAGTGTTTCCTTTCAAATTGATACCCTTGCTTCAGGGCCTGAGCTACAGGCAGTTAGATTTGGGTATGTCCTTTTAGGCGAAAATTGGAAAAAAAGGGACGTATTCTTATCATTTAGATCCTTAAATGTATTTGGCTAAGGTGTATGTAAACTTCTGACTAGGCACATGAAGACGGACTATCAGATGCAGGCCATCAGTCCAGTAAAAAAAGCTAATAATTATGCTCACTCAGCTGTGCCTCACAAGTAATAAAAAATATAAGTAATAAGTAATAAGTAATATATTTTACCAGTGTGATTATATACCGACGTTTTTTAATATAATTTCAAATTGGTCTGAGAAGAACAACATTGGCAGGGCAATTCAAGTGTAGCCAATATGCAGTGATAATGTATTGGGCCTATAGCCTGCTGCACAAACCTAATTGCTACAGAACTGTTTATAATTGGTTAATGTTGCATAGGCCTATGTTTTAAGTCATGTTTTTTTTATTTATCTGAGCTGTAGATCTCGGCCTGCATTTTGACTCCAAGTGATCTTGACTCAGAAAAGGTTGGTGATATAGATAGTAGGCCTGCCTGGCTGGCAGTGTACTTCCTTTTGCTGAGAAGAGCTCAGCTACATCAATGGGCTTGGCTTCACACAGTCAGACACATACCGCCTTACTGAGTTGCAGTGAGAGAAAAGAGAGTGGAAGAGTAGATACAATGACTCCTCACAGAGGGGAATAATCCAAACTCAAGAGTCTAAACAAAAACCATGCAGTGCTTCTGACAGCTGACTGCGATAGGTCTCGACCCCATCCGTTGGACCGCCGTTTCGGAAAAAGGGATATTTCAGAGGTGGTCTCCCATCTAACCCGGCAATACAAAAGATACACTGTGTCCGTATTTGTGTGCTCAGATAAATATAGTCTGTGTGCTTGTCTCCATTGTGTCAGCCCCTGATGATGGTTGTGGTCTCTGCAGAGCAGGTGTATTCAACTCTTACCCTTCTAGGTCCGGAGCCTGATGGTTTTCTGTTCTATCTGATAATGAATTGCAGCCACCTGGTGTCCCACGTCTAAATCAGGCCCTGATTAGAGGGCACAATTAAAAAAAGTAGTGGCTTCGAGGTCCAGAGTAGAGTGTGAGGGCTATAGAGAATTGGCCTTTTTAAGGCAGATGATGCTGGTCCATTAGACAGAGAGAGATAATGTCTCAGGGTTAGGAGGAACAAGTAAGTAACAAAGTAAGATATAAGACCGAAAGGGAGGATGAGGTAGAAAAAGACGACAACCACCTATAATGGAGGGACGTGTTCTGCTTGTTTAGGTCCTGTAGTCATCTTCCAGAACCTAAGACAACTATGGTCACACTGTATAATCTACCTTCTCTCTGTTGAGCTATAAGAGTCTAACAATATTATTTTGCAATAGCATTTGGTTACACGCCAAGCTATGACGAGATGTGCAGGTTGGAGTAATTAGCTATTATCTAACTTTCCGCATATTAATGTGGCTCATTTTGTGCAACCAGATAAAGACCTGGGGATGCGTCTCAATGACTTCCTCCTTCAACTTAACAGACAAAGACATGCAGATAGAAGAGAAACATACAGCTACAGAATATATGCCCACGCCTACTTCTACGCTAGCCAGCACAAGTGTCAAGAACCGCCTGAAAGAAACAAATCGTTGGGGTTGTAGATGTGTGTGAGGTATTTTGATTGGCTAATAGATACACTGTAAAACTTTCCCTGAAAATGTACTGCATTACACTGGCACCAGAGTTGCCAGCATAATACAATAATTGTCCTTTACAGCAGAGATGCTGTAACATATTTGACAGTACTCCTTTTCCTTCTTGAAAAAGCAGTTGTGTTTGGAGAGAGTAGTGGAGTGACTAGTTAAAATCATCTGTAAGCCATTTTATCCTCATTTATAGGCTATTTTTTATTTTATGTAATTAAGTGTTTCGACCATGGTGTGGGCCTGTGCTTTGGCAAAGTGGGTGGGGTTATATACTGCCTGTTTGGCCCTGTCTGGGGGTATCATCGGATGGGGCCACAGTGTCTCCTGACCCGTCCTGTCTCAGCCTCCAGTATTTATGCTGCAGTAGTTTGTGTCGGGGGGCAAGGGTCAGTCTGTTATATCTGGAGTATTTCTCCTGTCTTATCCGGTGTCCTGTGTGAATTTAATCTCTCTCTCTCTCTCTCTCTCCAGTTTCAACTGTTTTGCCTGTAGCTATGGAACCCTGACCTGTTCACCAGATGTGCTACCTGTCCCAGACCTGCTGTTTTCAACTCTCTAGAGACAGCAGGAGCGGTAGAGCTACTCTCAATGATCGGCTATGAAGAGCAAACTGACATTTACTCCTGAGGTGCTGACCTGTTGCACCCTCGACAACGACTGTTATT
Organism: Oncorhynchus tshawytscha; assembly: GCF_018296145.1. Taxonomy (NCBI): domain Eukaryota; kingdom Metazoa; phylum Chordata; class Actinopteri; order Salmoniformes; family Salmonidae; genus Oncorhynchus; species Oncorhynchus tshawytscha. The sequence goes on from NC_056438.1 coordinate 33,000,642, forward strand.
ATTATTACTTGACCCTGCTGGTCATTTATGAACATTTGAAAATTTTGGCCATGTTCTGTTATAATCTCCACCTGACACAGCCAGAAGAGGACTGGCCACCCATCATAGCCTGATTCCTCTCTAGGTTTCTTCCTAGTTTTTGGACTTTCTATGGAGTTTTTCAGAGCCACCGTGCTTCTACACCTGCATTGCTTGCTGTTTGGGGTTTTAGGCTGGGTTTCTGTACAGCAATTTGAGATATAAGCTGATGTAAGAAGGGCTATATAAATACATCTGATTTGATTTGACCGATGGCCTGTACATGTCCGGACCAATTCACTCATCTTTTTTTGTTTTTGTTTTAGCATATTTGTTTTAGCTCTTCACAGAACGAACCATCTTACTCAACTTTTTCTACTTGAAGCTATCACTCCTAGCTTTGGCTAGCCTGCTTTGTTTTTAGCATTATAGCTTCCGACGGCTAACCAATAGATATCACTGGCCAACCATGAATTTCTCTCTCGCCCAGGGTGGTGGAGAGTTGGTCGACGTTGATCTGTCCTACTTCTTGGAGCAGGTGACTTGTTCAACTCAACTTCACCACAGAGACTGGGCCGAGGTTGTTCGGTGAAAGGGCCCAAGGGAGTCGCAACCTAGGTGGTTCTTTCCTGCCTTAGAGGGTCCACTCCACCTGGCAAACAGCTTTGCACCACTGGAAGTGAACTGTCCTGCTCCAGGAGCCCGATCTGGTCCTGGACGATGCCAGGCAAGTGATCACCAACATCAAAAAACAGGGCTACAACATCAGTCCTTCTACCCATGTCCACCAGTCTGGTCCACATTCAGCTGGCAGTCAGACCTTGACCAAGTTACAGATGCACACATTTCATACCCCCAAGACATGCTAACTGAATACCATTACAATAACAGGGAAGGTTAGGATTTTTAAAAACTTTCTCACTGATTATTATTCATGATTCATTCAGGACTATTCATAATCATGGTGGCATCCATATGAATGTAAAAACATTATATTCTTATTAACAATTGATTTATATTGGGCATAAAATAATCTGAAACAACAAAAACAAAGCGCAAATGCATCCAACAAGTTTGTAGAGTCAAATCAAATCAAATCAAATTGTATTTGTCACATACACGTGTTTAGCAGATGTTATTGCGGGTGTAGCGAAAAGCTTGTGTTTCTAGCTCCAACAGTGCAGTAATATCTAACAATTTCATAACAATACACACACATCTAATGTAAAGGACATAAGAATATGTAGACTAAGCTACAGTAGAATAGGATAGAATACAATATACATATGAGATGAGTAATGCAAAATATGTAACCATTATGAAAGAGACAAATGTTCCATTACTAAAGTGGACAGGGATGTCAAGTCTATGTACGTATATAGGGCAGCAGCCTCTAATGTGCTAGTAATGGCTAGTTAACAGTCTGATGGCATTGAGACAGAAGCTGGTTTTCAGTCTCTTGGTCCCAGCTTTGATTCACCTGTACTGACCTCGCCTTCTGGTGATCAGGCAGAGGCTTGGGTGTTTGTTGTCCTTGATGATCTTATTGACCTTCCTGTGACATCGGGTGCTGTAAGTGTCCTGGAGGGCAGGTAGTTTGCCCCCGCTGATGCATTTGGGCAGGCCACACCACCCTCTGGAAAGCCCTGCGTTTGCAGACGGTGCAGTTACCGTACCAGGTGATGATACAGCCCAGCTGGATGCTCTCAATTGTGCATCTGTAGAAGTTTTATGGTTTTAGGTGCCAATCCAAATTTTTCAGCCTCCTGAGGTTGAAGAGGCGGTCGAACTTGATCTGTCCTACTTCTTGGAGCAAGGGCAGGGTTCAGACCCAGGAACTCAAACTTACTGTTGAGCTTGGAGGGTACTATGGTGTTGAATGCTGAGCTATAGTCAATGAACAGCATTCTTACATACAGTGCCTTGCGAAAGTATTCGGCCCCCTTGAACTTTGCGACCTATTGCCACATTTCAGGCTTCAAACATAAAGATATAAAACTGTATTTTTTTGTGAAAAATCAACAACAAGTGGGACACAATCATGAAGTGGAACGACATTTATTGGATATTTCAAACTTTTTTAACAAATCAAAAACTGAAAAATATGGGGCGAAATTCTTCACAAAAAAATACAGTTTTATATCTTTATGTTTGAAGCCTGAAATGTGGCAAAAGGTCGCAAAGGGGGCCGAATACTTTCGCAAGGCACTGTAGGTATTCCTCTTTTCCAGATGGGATGGGGTAGTGTGCAGTGCGATGGCGATTGCATCGTCTGTGGATCTATTGGGGCTGTAAGGAAATTGAAGTGGGTCTAGGTTGTCAGGTAAGGTAAGGTAAGGTAATATGATCCTTGACTAGCCTCTCAAAGTACTTCATGATGACAGAAGTGAGTGCTACGGTGCGATAGCCATTTAGTTCAGTTACCTTTGCTTTCTGGGTACAGGTACAATGATGGACATATTGAAGCATGTGGGGACAGCAGACAGGGATAGGGAGAGATTGAGTATGTTTGTAGACACTCCAGCCAGCTAGGTCTGCGCATGCTTTGAGGACGCAGCTTGGGATGCCAGCTTGCGAATATTAGGAAGCTTAAATGTCTTACTCATGTCGGCCACGGATAGGAGAGCCCACAGTCCTTGGTAAAGGGCCACGTCTGTGGCAGTGTGTTATCCTCAAAGCGGGCGAAGGTGTTTAGCTTGTCTGGAAGCAAGACATCGGTGTCCACGACGTGGCTGGTTTTCTCTTTGTAGTCCGTGATTGTCTGTAGACCCTGCCACATACATCTCTTGTCTGAGCCATTGAATTGCCACCCCACTTTGTCTCTATAATGACCCTTTGCCTGTTTCATTGCCTTACGGAGGGAATAACTACACTGTTTGTATTAGGCCATATTCCCAGTCACCTTGCCATGGTTAACCCTCCTGTTGTGTTTGTTTCATGTTAATTCATTCTGTGTTCCCGGTCCAAAATGACCACCCCATTATAGCTGATTATAAATCCATAGTAATACCTTTATTGTCACCCAATGTTGCCTGATCTTTTTATCAACTTAAGTTATTGTGAACATTACACGTTTTGAACTGCTATTTACTTTTCATGGTCTGAGGGCGTCATTGACCTGAGCTCATACAACTCGTTTTGAGTAACAAAAGCTTAATGTACTGATTATTTTGACAATAATAAATACTCAGATGATACATAGTGCTATTTATCATAGACTACTATGTGTCAAAGTTTAAGGACATTTGTTTTGAGAACCGTTTCAAATGTTTAAATAGTGGCACGAAAAAACATCTGTCGTGTTCCCGGTCAAAACTGACCAGTATGATTGTATTAGTAAAGGAAGGACATAGGCCCAAAACTACACATGAAAACTTTACCAAACGACAACATTAATGTCTGAACATATTAAAGAACAACAGTAACAACAACAGCATCACTAACAATAACAACAACTTTAAAATGTTCACAATCTGTCAATCAATGGTAGTTACATTTTGTGTGTTCTTGAGCACATGTTGGACAATACGTGGTGGTTTTTGCATGTGCCTTGCAAATATATGCACTGAATTTATGGCACATAATGCTCATCTCTTGGTGCAAAAAGAATGCACCTCTTCCTTTTTTTCTGTCTCTGGCAGCTGTAGATATTGCTTCTGGCTCTTGTATATCCCTCACCAATCCAGAAGAGGATGATGTTCGAGGAAGGTGTCACGCCTTTGAATGAAGGGTGCCACCATGGCTTTCCCCAACTCTTCTAGGAATAGTCTCCTATTGAAGAATGTCCCCTGCTTCCAGCCTGGATTCTACTCCATCCACACCACAAACGTGTTGTAGGTCGACACATCTAGGATGTTCAAGAACACCAGCATGGGCCAACGTGCTGTCATCCTCTTACAACAGTATGTGCCAGTAACCTGCAAAAGTGCAACAATCAGTAAATAAAATAATGAGTAGATACAAGTGATACTTCATGTCTTGCATAGTAACGTGATAAATTGCATCAAAGCGTTGTTTTAAATGATCACATCAAAAACATATGTACATATTCAAATGATAATTGACTCTGAATTGCTCACAAATTCAATAATCAAATCAAATCAAATTTTATTTGTCACATACACATGGTTAGCAGATGTTAATGCGAGTGTAGCGAAATGCTTGTGCTTCTAGTTCCGACAATGCAGTAATAACCAACAAGTAATCTAACTAACATTTCACCAAACAACAAAATGTCTTATTTTTATGGTGCAGATAAAACAATTTGGTAATAGAAAAAAACAGTAAATGAGACTTGAAAGATAAAAAGTAACATACCTTATCAAGGTTGTCAATTCCCCTTTGCTCCTGTTGTAATCCAGGATAGCGTTGGGCTTCTTCCCTGGTACTCACAGCGGCATCCTTGTGCAGAGTTGTCATCAGGAGCAAATGTTATTTTTCTTCGGGCAGAGTGTGTGTATCGATGAAGGCAAATTTAGAGGTTAAACGATCCCTGTCCTTGGTAGTGAGTAAGGCAGGAGGCAATTCAGGCTTGTTCCTTCTGACCGTCCCCACCATGGTCATTTTTGGGGAGCAGCTCCTGACCAAGAGCATATGAAGTGAAGAAATTGTAACATGTTATGTTGTGCCCCTGGAGACCTGCAGTCATTTTCAGGACCACCCGCTTCCCCTGGTTCCTTTCGGAAACACCGACAGCAGATTTCCCGGTGTAAAGCTGCATGTTCTAGGCATAACTTGTCCTGTCATCACATGCTGCCCATATTTGTATTCCATATTTAGACTGTTTGCTTGGCATGTACTGTTTGAATGGGCAGCATCCCCTAAAAGCGACCAGATGCTCAGGCACTGTGATGTCTGGACTTGGGTTATAGATGAGTGGCAGGCACTCTACCCACTTGTGCCAAACTTCTCTGATCGCTGCCAGCTTGTCTTGTTGACGGCGGTCTTGTCTTGTATCACGGTTAGCGAAGCGAATCACCTGTGACAATGCGTGAAATGCCGAGTGACATAGTGGCACGAAAAATTGCCTGCACAGACTCTGCATCGTATAAACTGGTGGTAGATTGGTTTCTGGATCTGAACACACCAGCCAAAATCAAGAGACCCACCTATTCTTGGCCATCTGTCTGGTCTACCTCCTTCCAGTTGTCTTTATAAACGCGTCTCCCCTCCAAGTTGGTCATGTTCATCACTTTAGTTTTGATTGACTCTGTCAGGAACAGTTCGAAGCAGCATTGTATGTTATCAACCCAGGATATGGTGTATCTCATTGGCCCTCGGGTCATCCTGATAATGTTTTCAGCCGACAGTCGACCTCTCCTCTCAGGTGGGAATGAAGACCATGAAGACCAATTCCCATTATTTGACCGGAATGTAACAATAACCTCAGCAGGGTCTTCTTCCTCATCACTGGATTGTTTCACAATGGTTGTCTCTTGGTCTGGATCATATTATGTGTTGTCTTTAACTTCTGACACATCCTCCTCTAATACATCTTCACTGTCAATTTCCTGGCATATCTCCTCCTCACCAGTGTCATGATCAAAGATATGATCAAGAGCCTCACATACAGTATTTAGTTTGGTCATAATGCTGCCACAGAATGAATTGTGAGCAAGGCCTCAAAAATAAGCTTTATATACCAGCGCTGCGAGAAAAGTTCTATAAATTATTGAACCAATTTTGCGAATTTTGTCCATATGATGACTGGTCATGTGCCTGAACTCAATTTTGTACACTAATTGTAGTCTCACCCATTAATTTCCAATGAACTGTTATTTTTGACCAGGAACACCACACGGGAACACAAAAGTTAAATAAAACACCCAAAATGTAATGAAAATCATCAACATGTATTTTATGTGTTCAGGTGCCCTGTGTGGACAAAGTCATGGAACCTTATGACTGATCAGATTAAAATAACTACTTTTTTCAGATCGAGAACTTGTAAATCGGTCCAATTCAACCATTCGTCCCCACAGTGACAGTACGTACGTACCCCAACCAGAAATCATGGATTACAGGAAACATTCGCACTGAGCTAAAGGGTAGAGCTGCCGCTTTCAAGCGCATCTGACAGGTCCACACCTCACATGCTCTTGTTGTAGTCCTTTACTGCAGTTGGAATGGGGACATTTTTGCTGGTATATGCCCCGGCACCGTCCTTCACACATCTGACGACATGATCCCCACTGAAGGACTTGTGGATAATATGACTATTTATGTAGCGATCACCGTATGTTGTCAAATTTAATCCCGCTAACGGGTTCGGTGTGCAGAGAGGTTAAACAGGTCAACGTACACAAGGCTTCGGGGCCAGACGGATTACCAGGACGTGTGCTCCGGGCATGTGCTGACCAACTGGCAGGTGTCTTCACTGACATTTTCAACTGATTGAGTCTGTCCCTGATTGAGTCTGTCCCTGATTGAGTCTGTAATACCAACATGTTTCAAGCAGACCACCATAGTCCCTGTGCCCAAGAACACAAATGCAACCTGCCTAAATGACTACAGACCTGTAGCACTCACGTCCGTAGCCATGAAGTGCTCTTGAAAGTCTGGTAATGTATCACATCAACACCATTATCCCAGAAACCCTAGACCCAATCCAATTTGCATACCGCCCAAACAGATTCACAGATGATGCAATCTCCATTGCACTCCACACTGCCCTTTCCCAACTAGACAAAAGGAACACTTACGTGAGAATGCTATTCATTGACTACAGCTCAGCACCATAGTACCCTCAAAGCTCATCACTAAGCTAAGGATCCTGGGACTAAACACCTCCCTCTGCAACTGGATCCTGGACTTCCTGAAGGGCCGCCCCCAGGTGTGAGGGTAGGTAGCAACACATCTGCCGCTGTGATCCTCAACACTGGAGTCCTCCAGGGGTGCATGCTCAGTCCCCTTCTGTACTCCTGGTTCACCCATGACTGCATGGCCAGGCATGACTCCAGCACCATCATTGCATTTGCAGATGACACAACAGTGGTAGGCCTGATCACCGACAACGACGAGACAGCCTATAGGGAGGAGGTCAGAGACCTCCAGAAGAGGGCACGACATAGCCTATTCCCCCTCAGTAAACAAAACATATTTGGCATGGGTCCGGAGATCCTCAAATGGTTCTACAGCTGCAACGTTGAGAGCATCCTGACTGGTTGCATCACTGCCTGGTACGGCAACTGCTCGGCCTTCGACCGCAATGCACAACAGAGGGTAGTGTGTACTGCCCAGTACATTACTGGGGCTAAGCTGCCTGCCATCCAGAACCTCTACACCAGGCGGTGTCAGAAGAAGGCCATAAACATTGTCAAAGACCCCAGCCACCCCAGTCATAGACTGTTCTCTCTACTACTGCATGGCAAGCGGTACCGGAGTGCCAAGTCTAGGACAAAAAGGCTTCTCAACAGTTTTTACCCCCAAGCCATAAGGCTCCTGAACATATAATAAAATGGCTACCCAGACTATTTGCATTGTGTGCCACCCCAACCCCTCTTTTACGCTGCTGCTACTCTCTGTTTATCATATATGCATATTTACTTTAACTATATATTCCTGTACATATTTACATACTACCCCAATCGGCCCGACCAACCAGTGCTCCCGCACATTGGCTAACCGGGATATCTGCATTGTGTCCCGCCACCCACCACCTGCCAAACCCTCTTCACTCTACTGCTACTCTCTGTTCATCATATATGCATGGTCACTTTAACCATATCTACATGTACATACTACCTCAATCAGCCTGACTAACTGGTGTCTGTATGTAGCCTCACTACCTTTATAGCCTCACTACTGTTTTTCACTGTCTTTTTCATGTTGTTTTTATTTCTTTATTTACCTATTGTTCACCTAATACTTTTTGGGGGGTTAGAGCCTGTAAGTAAGCATTTCACTATAAGTGAAATGCCTGTTGTATTTTTATCACTACCTGTTATATTTGGCTGTACGTGCAATGCCGTCGGGGGTAGGGGCCAAATAAAAATGTGATTCACATTTAAAAACAGTCCATTTATATTTTCGAACAGGGCTATACATTTGGATACGTTTTTTTTCCGCCTGAGTAGCCTCGACTCACTGCCAAAATAAAATTAAACCATCTAGTGTTCAGCGAAATAACAACACAATGTCAAATACAGGTATCCTAGTCCAATAATTAACATCCAATCACATTAACCTTTGCTCTCTCGTGGGAATTCCACGACGGTCCATATGTAGCCAAACATAGCTGCTGCTTATTCCGTTTGCTCAAAAATGGATAAATGTTTAAAAAAAGCAAGGCCCATGCCCATAGAGACACATACCAGCTCTACTGGTAGTACTGCTACTACCAGCAGTACTACACCAGCACCTGTCAACGACACAAGTTGTTCTGCTTCCACGAGCACATCCAATGCTAGCATCAGTAACTCTACAGTTGTGAATCTGATGCAGCCGAAGAGCTATTGCCCCCTTACTGAACAAAGGATTGAACAACAGACAGGGACGTTGGACCATTGAAGAGGTGCACATATGATGAGAACTACATTGATTTTGTGTTCAATTATATTGGGAGTAGTGTCTTTCCTCAGCCACAGTGTGTTTAAAGTGCAAAAGTATTATCTCACAACTCAATGAAACCTTCACTCTTACGCAGACATTTAGAAACAAATAAGCCACAGGAGTTTTTTGAGCGAGAATTAAGACGACTTTCGAGTGGTAAGACATGTATACAAGAAACAGAAGCATCTTATATGGTGAGCTACCGAGTGGCTAGGACAGGCAAGACCCATGCTATTGTGGAGGACTTAATTCTTCCTGCTGCCGCAGATATGGCTGGGAAAAGGCCAAAACAAATATGCAGACAATGTCTTCATCAAACAACCCTGTCTCACAATGCATCAGTGACATGACAGGAGATGTTTTGAAACAATTACTGCTTTGCATACAAGCCAATTAATTATATAAGTTACAGCTGGATGAGTAAACAGATGTTGAAGGCCTGGCACAGCTCCTTGTATATGTCCGTTACGTTTATGGTGGGTCAATTAAGGAAGACATCCTTTTCTGCAAACCACTAGAAACCAGGAGAACAGGAGAGGATCTGTTTTAAATACTGGACAGCTTTGTGACATTAAATGGACTTTGGTGTCAATATGTGTTGGTATCTGTACTGATGACACAAATGCCACGACAGAGAGAGAATACAGTAGAGGGCACGAGTAAAACATTTGATTTATGACCCTATGTCCGGATGATGTGTGCATGCCCAAATATGGGCATCCGGCCAGGACATCCTGGCGGGAAGTTATCACGTGCTCTAGGGTGTACCCAAATATGGGATTTCTGTCAGGGCATCCTGGTGGGAAGTAATCACGTGGTTATGCCCATATAAGTGCATCCTGTTTGTTAATTTATGCGTATGTTGCATCTATTCCTTTGAAGTTGTCATGATGATTGATGTGTAGGGACCTAGTTGAACTGGGGGTGTGTGTTTAAACATTTCAAAGAGGATGGCCCCACACCCCCTATTTTATTTCCCTTAGGGCGGTTGTTTATGAAGCAGGAGTGTCCTGGGGGTATTGTGTTGGGGAAGACGCATTTTAAATAAGACCCAGAACAACACATGCGGCCACAGAACACTAAACAAGATTTTAAAAATAAACCCAGAACATTAATAACCTACTGTATTGTGTATGTATATTTTTCTATCAGACTCCTCCCCGGCAAATAATGGCACAGAAGACCGTACACAACGAGAGCACGCAGAGGATTTCGGCACACCAGACATTCCCAATAAAACACCGAAACCGGATGATTTCAACGTTTTAAATTACATTTCAGAGGTAGACAATTTGATGTTGTGCGAGGCGGCCAGCCTTCTTGATTCAGCCAATTGGTAGAAACACCCGAGCCAGAAATACAACAAGCTAGGTTTCTCACTGCCTTTTACGGGGCTCTAAAATCCCAAAAGGTTTTGCTCCACAAACGAATGATGGCTTTGCTCAAGAGGCAATACAGTCAAGATTCTATCCTTCTGGCATAGAACAATGCCACGTTTGTTTAAACAACAATCCGATTAAAAAATGCTAATACAGGTGCTAAAAACCTATATGTAACATGGATCCTTCCAGAATACCACAAGTACACACATCATTAATTACCAAAATGGAAGAGCCAACAGACATAATTCCGATAGATGAAACCCTGTTATCCCAGATTCCCGCCAAGCTCATAGCCTTAATTAATCATATGAATGAGTCTGGGACGACCGATTAAAACCCATTATTTCAGATCCCTGATGCACTCATATCGTTAATTAACCAAATGAATGTGAGCATAAGATCTTCTACACATGACCCCACACAAACCCCTCAATCAACTCCCATGTCCGAAGTCTGAAACGCAATACAATGTTTTTGAGGAATTGGAAAATTGTCTAATAAATCAGGAGGGAGATGGTCTTGATAGAAGTGTCCGGGTTGTGTACCGAAATAAATTCAGCAATACAGAGAATCGACAATTTTTTAATTTCACATGGCTTAAAATAGACAACCCTAAACCTCATGTGTGGAATCATACATTGCCTCATCTGTAAAGGGCCTTTGAAAAGCAGAGACACAGAAGTGGTTCAAGAAGTGCAACACGAGTGTTATATTCAGCCCTTGGCTGAAGATGAACATTCAGAGAAATACGTTTTTTATGATTTTGAGACTAATCAGCAATCAGGGGTTCATTTGCCTATTTTTGTATCTAGCCTGACTTTCAAGGGTGAAAAGTGGTCTGCAGAGGGACCCAATTGTGCACTGCTCTTTCTAAAACACTTTAGAAAACCCCAGTACAGAAACTTTACGTTTATAGTGCACAATTCTAGAGCCTATGACTCCTACCGTCTTTTGTACCCCTTGATACAGCAAGGCGTTGCATGCAGTGTCATAGCTCAAGGTAGTAAAATCTTATGTTTTGTAGACCTAAAAAGTAACCGCTATGTCTCTGCGTTTAAGAATAAATCTGCCCCTCTTGAGAAGCCCAGTTGGGGCTACCGCTAAAGAATGGAAGAACATCTTTGGTCACTGTTCTTCATTTCTCATATTATCCCCATGTGAGATTTCTTTGAATCTTCTCAAAGGATGCATTCCACTCACCCTGACCCAATCAAAAAAATTAAAGAGACAAAAGACCGCGATCAAACTCCTTGCCAATAAAAGGGCCAGTTTTCAAAAGAAAAGACATAGCATACAACAGTCTGGGGTTTTCTTCTGCCTTTGCTAACTATAGCTGTGACCTTCATCACCAGCCCGACGTGGGGGTTGAACACAGAGGGTGGTGGCAAATAAAATGTACTTTATGCCTCAACAAGAGTTGGATAGACTTAAAAAACAAATGCAGGGTCCTGAAAATATCAGACACACAGCGAAAAATGATTTGGATATGACCATGAAGAATATTTTGAACAGAAAAGGATGGAACCCCTATGATAAGGTTCAAAAATACACAAACCTCTTGCAAAGGTATTTGGCCTTGGTTAAACAAGGTGAGAGAGAGACCAACCATTTAATGCTTTCCCTACCGGACCCTTTAACTTCTTGCGTCGAGCCATCCCGGATCCGGGATCGTGAATACAGCCTCAAGCTCATTACCATAACGCAATGTTAACTATTCATGAAAATCGCAAATGAAATGAAATTAATATGCTAGCTCTCAAGCTTAGCCTTTTGTTAACAACACTGTCATCTTAGATTTTCAAAATATGCTTCTCAACCATAGCAAAACAAGCATTTGTGTAACAGCTAAAATATAAAACATTCATTACCTTTGCGCAGCCCATAATCAATAGCGTAGCATTTAGCGTTAGCATCAGCAGGCAACATTTTCACAAAAACCAGAAAATCATTCAAATAAAATCATTTCCTTTGAAGAACTTCAGATGTTTTCAATGAGGAGACTCTCAGTTAGATAGCAAATGCTCAGTTTTTAAACAGCCTGAAAGATTATTTGTTTAGGAGAAATTGCTGCGTTTTCAAAATATGGTGCGTCACGTTTGGCTACCAAAAAACAAAAACCAGAACATTCAGTCTTCAAAACGCAAATGCTCAGTTTTTCCTGAACTTTTTTTTACCAAAAAGAAGAACTTAACTCCATAATATCGACTGAAACATGGTAAACGTTGTTTAGAATCAATCCTCAAGGTGTTTTTCACATATCTCTTCATGATATATCGTTCATTGAAAGCCTCCTCTCTCCTCTCAATCACTGGATGACTGCGTGCAGCTTGTAGATTACGCACCAATTTAGACAAAGGACACCGGGCGGACCCCTGGTAAATGTAGTCTCTTATGGCCAATCTTCCAATGATATGCCTACAAATACGTCACAATGCTGCAGACACCTTGGAGAAACGATAGAAAGGGCAGGCTCATTCCTGCCATATAAGTGGAAAACAGAGCTGCCCATTTCCTGGTTGAGTTTCATCTTGGTTTTGCCTGTTGCATGACTTCTGTGGCACTCACAGATAATATCTTTGCAGTTTTGGAAACCTTAGAGTGTTTTCTTTCCAAAGCTGCCAATTATATGCATAGTCGAGCATCTTTTCGTGACAAAATATTGCGCTTAAAAGAGCGCCCCCTATATCCAAGATGTTAAAAGATGACACGCCTAGCGAGAGCCAAGCCCATTGAAACCCCATTGAAAAGAGAGTGACCTCAAAAAAGAAAATATCTGAATGGTTTGTCCTCGGGGTTTCGCCTGCTAAATAAGTTATGTTTTACTCACAGACATGAATCAAACAGTTTTAGAAACTTCAGAGGGTTTATATCCAAATCTACTAATAATATGCATATTTTATCTTCTGGGGATGAGTAGCAGGCAGTTGAATTTTGAATTTTGGCATGCATTTCATCCGGATGTGAAAATACTGCCCCCTGTCACCAAGAAGTTAAATCATCATTATAAAGTGACATAACATCTTCAAAAGAAACTCCCTGGGCTCTTTGGCATAGGTAGAATACACAGTGTTGACCACATGTAGTGGAAAGGTTATCTTGCACTTGTTTGATGCTGTAGTATATATTTGATCTGTTTTTGGTCAAAAACTCTTTAATAGATTTGGGGAATGTGAAAAACCGGGGGGAAAGCTGTCGGAATAAAAAAAAGATTTTATTTTATTTCCTCCTTCGTCTTCTAATGTCACAGCTAGCCAATGTTCACCCGGCATGTGTTTAGGATGGGTATTGACAATAAGCATGGCCGGCTGCTCTGGCCATTTCTCAATAGGTAATTCATCACAAGCCCACTCTCCACAAAATTGTTTTCCAATCAATCGGCTAAGGAGCCCTTCCAGCTCTTGGGTATCCATGTCTTTGCTCAACGATCCTTAATAATAATCGACTAAGACCTGTCTTCGGGCATTCACTTCCAAGATTGAATCAGAGCATGCATAACAAATCATGCTAACTCTACAGGCTAAAGGTGTATGCATTTTCAGCCTGAGGTTACCTTGGGACACCACAGACAGATTTCCTGAGGTGTCATCATCAGGTGATAAATTGAAAGCATACAATGTGTAACCCTCTGCTAAATCATTTCTGTCAATAGGTAAAGAGAAATATTTTAGATGCCTCCCTGTAGCCAGGAATAGATTGTAAAATTCTCACACATATACAGTGCCTTGCGAAAGTATTCGGCCCCCTTGAACTTTGCGACCTTTTGCCACATTTCAGGCTTCAAACATAAAGATATAAAACTGTATTTTTTTGTGAAGAATCAACAACAAGTGGGACACAATCATGAAGTGGAACGACATTTATTGGATATTTCAATATTTCTTCACTGCAGATTCTACTGCCCACAGGTATGCCAAAGGTTTTCATGGTAATTCTTTGGAGAGGGTAAAGGGCATTTCCTTTCATCAAAGCCTGTGAGTGACCCAGACAATCTGCCGGAGATACAGACACTTTTTAAATAAAAAGCGTTGCCCCCAACACTTTTGACCTAAAGTCACCGTCTTGGGCAGACATCAGACAAAACTCATCCTTGGCCCTGGTTAATTTTAGTTTTATATCAACCGAAATTAAGAGTAAACTTTCTTGAAAGAAAATGTCAGAGTCTATAGGCCCTAGCAGATGAAACTCTCGAGATTCGGCACAGTAGCGAGCACTTTCCTCCAGTCCTTTATTTGCACCGGTGGAAGGGTCTATCGATTCCATAGAAACTCCTGCAGTATCCTTGCTAAACAGCCCGGCACTGAATTGTGTCTTGAGAGTGTCTTCGGAGTAATTGAGTAAACACGCCATGATGGCCCTATAAGGGTATGTGGCACTGCTTTAACTGATTAGGCGTTCACCCAAAGTCACATCCATTTGGGAGAAAATGGTGACCAAGGGGTAATTAATGAGACTCACTTTGGCATCGTTTGCAATGTTAGTACCATCTATTTTTGTCACTTTTAGACAGAAATGCTCAAAGGTGTTGTTGAGGTCCAGATAGTTGTCAACGTGGTCTGGTATGGAAAATTATATAGGACCGTTGTCTGTAATGACAGAGAGTGGGGCTATTTTCACATACAGTGGGGCAAAAAAAGGATTTAGTCAGCCACCAATTATGCAAGTTCTCTCACTTAAAAAGATGAGAGAGGCCTGTAATTTTCATCATAGGTACACTTCACATATGACAGACAAAATGAGAAAGAAAATCCAGAAAATCACATTGTAGGATTTTTTATGAATGTATTAGCAAATTATGGTGGAAAATAAGTATTTGGTCAATAACAAAAGTTTATCTCAATACTTTGTTATATACCCTTTGTTGGCATTGACAGAGGTCAAACATTTTCTGTAAGTCTTCACAAGGTTTTCACACACTGTTGCTGGTATTTTGGCCCATTCCTCCATGCAGATCTCCTCTAGAGCAGTGATGATTTGGGGCTGTTGCTGGGCAACACGGACTTTCAACTCCCTCCAAAGATTTTCTATGGGGTTGAGATCCGCCCTACCTACTTCCCAGGCCTCTGATAACTCTATAGGCTTTGGAAAATTGGTTGTATAATTCAAAATTTGGGTATTACGATATATATGTGCAGATGCATTACTGGGGAGGGTCAGGTAGAAGCCGCTGTGTTCCATGATGCACTCCTGTGTACACGCGAATGATGTTGTATTTATCATGCATGAGAGTTTAAGTTAACCTCCAATGCCTCCACCACATCGTGCTCTAATACCCAACTGGCCAGTTTTTCCAGTGGACCTGCATCCATTTTTTACCCTTTTCTCTCTTTTAATCTAGAAACTCCTCCACGTGAAATACTTTGTCCTTACCCAACTGTCCTTTCTGTAGTTCCTTCTCAGAAAAATATTGCTCTATAAGCCCCGTCATAGACAGTCATATGCACGGTAGACATTCGGTAACGGTGAACACCTCATCGCTGTAACTTTGCTCATATTTTTTGTCAAAAACACCCCTCAACTTGCATATACGTACCAAGTCCCCTACTATGAATTTAAAATAAAAAAAATCTTACGGCGAAGGGGGAACAAACCATACAGATTTTTAAAGACTTGAAAAGAGTTTTCAGAAGACCTGGGGGGGGCTTGATCCGTATACTCTTATGGTAGCTGTAGTTGTACCCTTTACTAAATCTTGAACTATATCGATATATCTATGCATGTAGTGAGATGTAAAATATCGCCACATCTGCTCCTTCAGAGTTTTGTTAACCTGTTGCGACTCTAGGGGCAGTATTTTCATTTTTGGAAAAAAAACGTTCCCGTTTTAAACAGGATATTTTGTCAGGAGAAGATGCTAGAATATGCATATAATTGACAGCTTTGGATAGAAAACACACTAACGTTTCCAAAACTGTAAAGATATTGTCTGTGAGTAAAACAGAACTGGAAAAAAGGAACATTGGCTATCTAACTGGGAGTCTCCTGAGTGAAAACATCCAAAGTTCTTCAAAGGTAAATTATTTAATTTGATTGCTTTTCTTATTTTCGTGAAAATGTTGCCTGCTGCCAGCAGAGCCTAGCATAGCATTATGCCATGTTAAACGTACACAAATGCTTGTCTAGCGTTGGCTGTAAAGCATATTTTGAAAATCTGAGATGACAGTGTGATTAACAAAAGGCTAAGCTGTGTCTCAATATATTTCATTTGTGATTTTCATGAATAGGAACATTTTCTAGGGGTATTTATGTCCGCTGCGTTATGCTAATTCATTTGAGGCTATGATTACGCTCCTGGATCCGGGATTGCTAGTCGCAAGAAGTTAATTCAGTCTCATCTGAAAGTTGTAAATTCTTGGTTATCTGCACGAACCCTGGCTAACAAGTTGAATCAGCAATGCAAAATTGGGTTTAATTATTTATTTACTAAATACCTAGCAAATCACACAGAATTGCACATACACATATTTAAATCATAAAGGAAAAGCCCCTAGCGGGCGGGAACAGATATGACACCTGGTTACACAAAAGAAAAGGGCTGGGTTTGAATGAAAGAGCGGGAAGACTGAGGGCGAAGCTTTGTGGGAAGACAAAGGGCGAAGATGTGCTATCATAAATACAGTATCTTATGCATTCTAAATTACCTCCCCTTTGGAAAAGGAAAATGCAATAAATGTTTACTCTGAGCTGCACTTCGGTAGGTTGGCGGTAGATGGAAGGCTGTGTTGTCCAACCGAGTCATTTGTCCTTTGAAGAATGTCTCTGGTTGTCAATTGGATACGTTGTAGTAACGTCGTTGTGTGATAGATGGGATACTCTGTCTGTTCCTTCCTAACCCGCGTTTGCAGCGGCTGTTGCTAATTCAACGGCTAGGAGGTATCACTTCTGTACTGCATAAGAGTTCAAAATTCATACCATTCGCAACCAAAGCTCACACTGATGTTGGCTTCATTCTGTAGTTATTATCTGAACCATTCTGACATCGGACCGCCGTCCCCACATCCTCGGAACAGAAGGTTATATTGTCGTCAAGGCTTTATACAGGAAGGGAGAGGAGGGCGTGTTTGAAAAGTTTTATAGCCCATGTCCCTTCACAGGGGCGGGCCACTGATTGAGCAGAGCCCTACATTATGAAAACCCAAATCTCACATTTTAGAAGCTAAAATCACATTTCATCCCATCATGAATAATTTCATATTCAAACATTTAAATTGAACAACAATTCCATGTGAATCTGATAACTCTGATGTGTAGACTTTCCACTGTAGAGTTTATGTAATCTTATCATTGATGAGAATGTCTCAGATGACAACTGAACTGACATCATTTTCATTAAGTACCACCGCATATGTTCAATTGGTCGGATTACCAGAATATAGTTCATTTCCCCCCACCTTCTGATGTTCCCAGAATCTCTATGTTAACCAAGGGTTTTGCAAATGTAACATCAGTAGGGTAGAAAGAGGAAAAAGGGGAGGGTAGAGGTATTTCTGACTGTCATAAACCTACCCCCAGGCCAATGTCATGACAGTCCCCCCATGTTGGTTTCAATCTTGTGATTTTAACCTGCATGTTGCAAACCAACATAAAAATGACTGTGGGTTGTCCTGGTTGTGGACAATCGTTGAGGTCCCCATGTGGTGGTCGACCCGGGTAGGGTTTCTGTGAATGAAGTCCGCTCCATGGCTGGACAGCAGGTGTCCAGTTGGTGATCGCTGTTGCAGTCCCCCCTCTGGTGGACGACCCGGGTAGGGTGTCTGCAAATGAATAAGTCCGCTCCATGGCTGGGCAGTGGATATCCGGATTGGGATCGCCATTCCGGACCCGTCGTCTGGTCGTCCAGGCTGGAAGATCTGGGCAGTAACTCATAAAATATATAATTACATTTCCCCCCAAATGAGCGGCATTGTGGCACTAACTGCTGGTTGTATGGGGAAGTTGTTTATGGCTCTATCACTTTCTACGTGCTGAAGAAAATGAAACAAAATGAATGAAAGCATAAACAAAACAAAATATAGTTATGCCCCCTTAAATGGTAACAGGTCTTCCATGCCTGTTTCAGTGAGTAGGCCAAAGTAAGCTGAACGAAGCCTATGATAGTAAGCTTGTGGGTGTTCGTTCCGAGCTTATTTGACTGTGTTAGCCAGTGAGCTATCATGTTTGCGAGTTGCAGAACCACTGAATTCTAATTTCAAAACTGTGGCAAGTTTAGTGTAGTCATTTAGCACGTGTTGCTGTTGTAGACGAATGAACCTCGTTACGTGTCTATTTGACGTTCGCTTCAACAGGTAAACCCTGTCAGAACCCGTAGCATTCGGGTAGCCATCCAACGCGTCCTCTATGTCAGCTAGGAACGTCTCAGTATCGGTTGGCTGACCTGGAACGGAGTCAAAGGTGGGGAAATTCTTGACGAGTTTGTCAAGGTATTCCGCGTCAAGCGGGCGGAGAGGGTTGGCTTCATCCTGTGGGGAAGAGGTATTTATGACTGTAATAAACCTACCCCCAGGCTGGTTTTAGGTCAGGACATAGCGCTGTTAAAACCACGTTGATTGTTTTTAGATGATGTGTTAAATAGCCTAAATCATAAAAAAACATTGTGCTGTCCTATTTAAAGACATTTCCAAGGCATGCAAAACCATTGACCATCCTCTACTCATTAAAAAATGTCTGGAAGGTGCCAGGACAAGGAGTCTTGCAAAAGGTTTATGAGCTATCTGACAGACAAGAAATTATGTGTGCTTTCTGATGTTGTCAAGTCTAGTTTCCTCAATATTACGAAATATGTACCACATTGGTCGGTAGTGGGACCTGTTCTGTTTACTATTGACATAAATAATATTGGTATATGTACTAAATCCTACAATATTAATCTGCATGCAGACAATACGGTAATGTATGCCATTGCACTGACTGTTGACCAAGCTATGTTAGAGCTGCAATCTGATTTTGTTTCATTACAGAAAGCCCTTGTTGAATTAAAATGTGTACTTAATACTTAAAACCTGTTGAGGATCTTGAGTCCCAATTGGGAACCAGCCCTCCCACCGTCAGCTGGAATGTGGCGCATGGAACGCAAAAAATATTCTTAAAAATATTTAACCTCCACACATTAACAAGTCCAATAGCTCAAATGAAAGATAAACAACTTGTTTATCTAGCCAGCAAGTCAGATTTCTAAAATGTTTTACGGCGAAAACATAGCACATATTTATGTCAAACCACCACCGAAGACACACCGAAGACCAAGCTAATTTCCATAGCCAAATTCAACAAAATATGCACCAAACGCAGGATTAAAATAAAAATAATTTCACTAACCTTTTGAAATCTTCATCAGATGACAGTAATATAACATGTTATACAGTACATTTATTTTTTTTTCAATAATATGCTATATATATCCATAAATCTGTTTACAATGACGGCATGTTCAAAAAAATGCTACTCAAATGTCCGGAGAAATGACGATAGCTCCAGCATATGCCGTCAGCTAACATGGAATACACAACATAAACTTAGACTAAATATGCATGTTCTACATATATATAGAAAGATACACTTCTTCTAAATGCAATCGCTGTGTTACTTTTATTTTTAACGTTACAGATTTCGTTCACTAGGCTATAATATGAGTCGGCGCTCAGGAATCAGCATTTTGGCTCCTCTACTTCGGAGTCCACAGAAACCCATAATAAACACATAAGTATTCCCTTACCTTTGCTGTTCTTCCATCAGTAGACCTGGAAGGGTTTATACTTACCAAAAACAGCTTTAGTTTGGAAGTCTGTGTCTTTCGGTGATCAAACACGACACATTTCGGTTGAAATGCAGCCAAAAAGTCAAGTGGGTGCACACCAAAACGTCGAAATTACATATTATATGTCGACTAAACTTGTCAAACTATGTTCAGAACACAGCGTTAGCATGTTATCTAGCTTCACAGCAATTCTCAGGACGATCAGAAACACACGAGTCGTTTAATCAATCTTGGAACAAAGACATCACCCGAGCAGAGCGTAGCCTGTTTTCTCGCGTGACCGAAAGGTTTCGGCCCGCCAAAACCCTCGTGAGCGCGCGATTCTCACAATGAGAAGCCCCATTGAAAGCAGACATCGCGCTGAAGAGATAGAAACTGTTCCCAGGACTGTAAGTGCTTGGGAAGGGTGGGGGCGATGACGTCAAAGTTGGGCCAACTTTTATGATGACAAGAGAGAGTTTGGGAGAATGAGTGCCCTGAGAGTTCTGCTTTACATAGAGACATAATTTAAACGGTTTTAGAAGCTTTAGAGTGTTTTCTATTCAATAATAATTTTTATATGCATATATTAGCAATTTTTGACAGATTTGTTTTCTGTTTACTATGGGCACGCAATCCCCCCAAAGGGGGCAGTAATCAGCCCTATCTTTAACAGGATTTATTAACAAAACAAAATATATGCTCTCTAATTCACAGAAAAATGGGGGATTGGGTTCTACTAAGCTAAAGTGTGCATTCAGAAAGTATTCAGACCCCTTGAACTTTTCCACATTTTGTTACGTGTAGCCATATTCTAAAATGTATTCAATAGTTTTCCCCCCTTATAAATCTACACACAGTATCCCACAATAACAAAGCAAGAACAGGAATTTTCTAAATGTATAAAGAAATGTAAATACATAAGTATTCCGAGCCTTTACTCATTACTTTGTTGAAGCACCTTTGGCAGTGACTCGAGTCTTTTTGGGTATGATGCTACAAGCTTGGCACACCTGAATTCGGGGAGTATCACCAAATCTTCTCTGCAGATCCTCTCAAGCTCGGTCAGGTTGGATGGGGAGAGTCACTGCGCAGCTATTT
The DNA here is from genome assembly GCF_018296145.1 of Oncorhynchus tshawytscha. Lineage (NCBI taxonomy): Eukaryota > Metazoa > Chordata > Actinopteri > Salmoniformes > Salmonidae > Oncorhynchus > Oncorhynchus tshawytscha. The sequence goes on from NC_056438.1 coordinate 33,021,423, forward strand.
CCAGGTCTCTCCAGAGATGTTCGTTCAAGTTCAAGCTCTTCCTGGGCCACTCAAGGACATTCAGAGACTTGTCCTGGAGCCACTCCTGCCTTTTCTTGGCTTTGCGCTTAGGGTCGTTGTCCTGTTGGAAGGTGAACCTTCACCCCAGTCTGAGGTCCTGGGCACTCTGGAGAAGGATTTCATCAAGGATATCTCTGTACATTGCTACCTTCATCTTTGCCTCGATCCTGACTTGTCTCCCAGTCCCTGCCACTGAAAAACATCCCCACAACATGATGCTGCCACCACCATGCTTCACCGTAGGGATGGTGTCAGGTTTTCTCCAGCTCTGGCACTTTGCATTCAGGCCAAAGAGTTCAATCTTGGTTTCATCAGGTCAGAGAATCTTGTTTCTCATGGTCTGAGAGTCCTTTAGGTGCCTTTTGGCAAACTCCAAGCTGGCTTTCATGTGCCGCTTACGGAGGAGTGGCTTCCATCTGGCTACTATACCATAAAGGCCTAATGGTTGTCCTTCTGGAAGTTTCGCCCATCTCCACAGAGGAACTCTGGAGCTCTGTCAGACTGACCATGGGGGTCTTGGTCACCACCCTGAACAAGGCCTTTCTCCCCTGATTGCTCAGTTTGGCCGGGCTGCCAGCTTTAGGAAGAGTCTTGGTGGTTCCAAAACGTATTCCATTTTAGAATGGAGGCCACTGCCTTCTTGGGGACCTTAATTTCTGCAGAAATGTTTTGGTACCCATTCCCAGATTTGTGCCTCGACACAATAGTGTCTCAGAGCTAAGGACAATTCCTTCAACTTCATGGCTTGGTTTTTGCTCTAACATGCACTGTCAACTGTGGGACCTTATATAATTGATAAAAGTAATGAACAACAACACACAGGTTTCTGGACACAATCTATTTTATAGTAGTTCCATTTTTTTCGTCCTTTCCTTCCTCTACCCTCAACCTCTCGCATCTATTTCTGATATCCATCCAGTTTGATTTCAATTTGCCATATATTTTTCACTGTGACATTTCACAAACGTTCTGAACCTATTTTCATTTTCCACACACAGTATATTTTACATTAGTTGTCTTCTTACGGCTGAAATCCCGTTAACGGGATCGATATGACAACAGCCAGTGAAAGTGCAGGGCATCAAATTCAAACAACAGAAATCTCATAATTAAAATTCTTCAAAAATACAAGTATTATACACCATTTTAAAAATAAACTTCTTGTTAATCCCACCACAGTGTCTGATTTCAAAAAGGCTTTACGACGAAAGCATACCAGGCGATTATGTTAGGAGTCACAAAAAGCAGAAACAGATCAAATTAATCACTAACCTTTGATGATCTTCATCGCATCGCACTCATAGGACTTCATGTTACACAATATATGTAAGTTTTGTTCGATAAAGTTCCTATTTATGTAAAAAAATCTGTTTACATTGGCGCGTTATGTTCAGTAATGTTTTGCCTCCAAGTGAATACTTATCATAAACGTTGATGAAAGATACAAGTGTTATGCATAGAAGATATACTTCTCCTTAATGCAACCGCTGTGTAACATTTCAAAAAAGCTTTATGGCAAAAGCACGCCATGCGATAATCTGAGTACAGCACTCAGCCACCATACAGATACCCGCCATGTTGTGGAGTCAACAAAAGTCAGGAATAGCATTATAAATATTCACTTACCTTTGATGATTTTCATCAGAATGCAATCCCAGGAATCCCATTTCCACAATAAATGTTAGTTTTATTCGATAAAGTCCATAATTTATGTCCAAAAACATTCCTTTTTGTTCACATTTTTAGTCCAGTAATACAAATGCACAAGGCACGGGCACTAAGTCCAGACGAAAAGTTAAAATAATTATATTACAGTTCGTAGAAACATGTCAAACGATGCATAGAATAAATCTTTCAGATGTTTTTATCATAAATCTTCAATAATATTCCAACCGGACAATTCCTTACCACCCGAACAATTCCTTTTTCGGGATGTCTCCTGGGCTGACAAACAGTTCTGTAGCTCTACCACTCTCCACCGCAGGTGTGGAAGACCAAAATAGGCGGGTGTGGTGGTTTGAGACACAGCCAATGCAAAAAAAACTGATAACTTTCTCTTAAATGGACAGATTTTTATTATGGTAATTAGATTAAAGCACGGGTGTGTCAATAGACTCATAATGATTAAGAGTTTTAATAAAGCCAACAATACAATTAATTTATCTCAATGATTGACAGTATACTGGCTTGATAATTGACTTGATAATGGCATTGACATTGGTTGGCTAGTAAGCAAAACCTGATGTTGCACATCGTTAACTTTTGGGAAAACTGGTCCAGCGACTTGATAGCTATCTATATATATACAGTGGCAAGAAAAAGTATGTGAACCCTTAGGAATTACCTGGATTTCTGCATAAATTGGTCAACAATTTTAATCTGATCTTCATCTAAGTCACAATAGAAAAACATAGTGTGCTTAAATTAAGAACACACATTATTGTATTTTCCTTGTCTATATTGAATACATAATTTGAACATTCACAGTGTAAGTTGGAAAACGTATGTGAACCCCTAGGCTAATGTCTCCTCCAAAAGCTAATTGTAGTCAGGAGTCAGCTAACCTGGAGTCCAATCAATGAGACGAGATTGGAGATGTTGGTTAGAGCTGCTTTGCCCTATAAAAACACAAACACAATTTGAGTTTGCTATTCACAAGAAGCATTGCCTGATGTGAACCATGCTTCGAACAAAATAGATCTAAGAAGATTAAGATTAAGAATTGTTGACTTGCATAAAGCTGGAAAGGGTTACACAAGTACCTCTACAAGCCTTGATGTTCATCAGTCCACAGTAAGAGAAGTTGTCTATACATGGAGAAAATTCAGTGCTGTTGCTACCCTCCCTAGGAGTGGCTGTCCTGCAAATATGACTGCAAGAGCACAGCGCAGAATGCTTAGGTTAAGAAGAATCCTAAAGTATCAGCTGAAGACTTACAGAAATTTCTGGAACATGGTTACATCTCTGTTAAGTTAACGAGTCTACGATATGGGAAACACTAAAAAAGTATGGTGTTCATGGGAAGACAACATGGAAGAAGCCATTGCTGTCCAAAACAACCATTGCTAAACGTTTTGAAGTTTTCAAACGTGCACCTCGATGTTACAGCGCTACTGGCAAAATATTCTGTGGACAGATGAAACTACAGTTGAGTTGTTTGGAAGGAACACACAACAATATGTGTTGAAAAGAAAGGCATGGCACCCCAACATCAAAACCTCATCCCAACTATAAAGTATGGTTGAGGGAGGATCATGGATGGGGCTGTTTTGCTGCTTCAGGGCCAGTACAGCTTGCTATCATCGAAGGAAAAATTTATTCCAAAGTTTATCAAATTTATCAAGACATTTTGCAGGACAATGTTAGGCTATCTGTCTGCCAATTGAAGCTCAACAGAAGTTGGGTGTTGCAAGAGAACAACAACCTAAAACACAGAATGGCTTCAACAGAAGAAAATACGCCTTCTGGAGTGGCCCAGTCAGAGTCCTGAACTCAACCCGATTGAGATGCTGTGCATGACCTCGAGAGCAGTTCACACCAGACATCCCAAGAATATTGCTGAACTGAAGCAGTATTGTAAAGAGGAATATTCCAAAATTCCTCCTGACCGTTGTGCAGGTCTGATCTGCAACTACAAAAAATGTTTGGTTGAGGTTATTGCTGTCACAGGAGAGTCAACCAGTTATTAAATCCAAGGGTTCACATACTTATTTCCACACTGCGCTGTGAATGTTTACAAGATGTGTTCAATAAAGACATGAGCACATATAATTGTTTGTGTGTTATTAGTTTAATCAGACTGTGTTTGTCTATTGTTGTGACCTAGATGAAGTTCATATCAAATATTATTACGAATTTATGCAGACATTCCGGTATTTCCAAAGGGTTCACATACTTTTTCTTGCCACTGAATATATTTAAAATATTTTTTCCTTCTTTCGTTCAGACAGTCTTTGCACTTTGAAACCCACGCAGACCGTGACGTATAGCACACCCACCACCACCAATCTAGGTTGAAAGGTCGGGAAAAGAATGTGTCCCTTGTGTCAAGTTGAGCTAGCTAACTAGCTAGCTAGATTCGCTAAGAAAACATGCAGTATTTCAACATTGAATAGCAATAAAGATACTTATACACAAGTCAAAATACCTACCCAGCAGCTGCTGAAAATATTCTTCCACGTCCCAGCCTTCTCAAAAACATATTTACTAAGATAGTCTGAGTTTCATGTGTCTCACGCAACAGCATGAGGTTGGTATCTGAAACGGATCCTTTGCATTTACAGTAGGCAAAAGCTATTACTGTAAAGGAATACGTTTCCAATTACAGTAAATAACAGTATTTGTTTTTCATTTGACCCATAATGCAGTGCAATCTACAGCATGAACGCTGTAAAACACATTTCCTGTGTTTTTACTGTCAAAATTACCGTAAAGTCACTGTGGGAGCCTAGTGATCACTGAACATTTTCACTGGACAAACTGCTTGAGATCTGATCTCATAACTCTAATGTCCAATCTCTCATTGACATACAGTGCATGGATTTATTGAGAGAGACACAGAGAGAGATTTTTGCTGGAGTGATAGAGAAAGACTAAGCCTATGATCTGGAACATGCCTAAACACCCACAATGTATCAGGTAATGTATCAGTACACGAAGCAACCATACAAGCAACAGTACCTGTCACACAAAAGTGTTATCAAGGAGAAGTTGGAATCGGCTGTGTGTGTGTGTGGGAGTTTAACTGCACTCCAAAGCGATCTCTTCTGAGATGCTCGCCCATTCCTGGCACCATTTCACAACTACAGATTGCAGCTCTCGCCAGCCAAAAGTATTGCTTGCAACTGCGACATAGGATGCCAAATTTGAGGGTTATTGGGAGTTGGAGAATGTGGCTTTCTGCGTAATTTCACCTGGGCAGGGTCCAAGGCCATGCAAGCAGGCAGAGACCATTGGGCACCGAGCTATTGCATGCTTTGCTGTGGGTGGCACCCTGGATATGGCTGTGAACATTCACATTTAGTTTGTATCTCTATGTGATGGCTGGAATCGCTCCTAACTAATATACACAGAGACACTAAAACGCTCTTTCTCTCATTCTCTCCCTCTCTCAATCTTCTTCACTCTCTCCTTCTCTCTCTATAGACTCGCACATTAAGCTGAACATTAAAAAGAGGTGCATCTACATATGAAATGTAATTTGCTAGAATTAATTGGAGCCTCCCATCTGTACGTTGGGCTTTCAGAGATAATTTGTTTGGATGAATTATCCTACTGGTCCCCATTTGGGTCACTTGAAAAGCAGTTGATGTCTTCAATTAGCATTTACAATCTGTGTGTGAGTGTGTGGTTGGCTCGATTAAAAGCGGATTCATAACATTAAGAAAACACTGCTGTTTTATGAAAATCTTTTAGAGGGGAGTGAATATTTTCTCATTAGTGAATAAAATTATCACTTCAGAACAATATTTAAAACATTGTATTGCCAGAAACGGAAAATAAACTATTTATTGAACTATATCATGCTAATGGCTCCCGAATGGCGCAGCGGTTCGTTCTGAACAGAACCACTATTTTTCACTGTTCCGACCAGCAAAATAATGTTCCGAACCGGTTCGAACGCATGAAAAGTAATGGCTTATATATTTCCTTTATGTTCCACACCTGCTCTCAAGTGGTGCAGTGGTCTAAGGCACTGCATCTCAGTGCAAGAGGCATCACTACAGTCCCTGATTCGAATACAGACTGTATTACATCCGGCTGTGCTTGGGAGTCCCATAGGGCGGTGCACAATTGGCCCAGCGTTGTCCGGGTTGGCTGGGGTAGACCGTCATTGTAAATAAGAATTTGTTCTTAACTGACTTGCCTTGTTAAATAAAAGGTTTAAATGGTCAAAAACTATATGTAAATCCACTGAGGCTAGATAGTCATTGTCAGAGTACTCTGTCACTACTATAACATCGCCACAGTGCCCACACTGAGTAATAGCCCCATGTTTAGTGTGGTGTTTACAGTTTCCACTGCCAGGCTTGCAAAAGAGGAAAAACATTCCCTGCAGCCCCACCATTGTGGCACATGGAGCAGAGGCACATGTACTTAGCTCCGCTTGCCCAGGCCTCAATTAAAGTGTTTAAATCAGCCACTAAGCAACATTCTGGCTGGGCTGCAGCCAAGTCAGTCTGGGGGAGAGAGGGATGAAGGCAGGGGGTGGGGGAGGCTAGAGAGAGCATCCAGTGGCCAGCTACAGACCCAAATAATAGCTAGGTAGTGTGAGCCTACCAAGTACTTTGAGTTTGCTCTAAAGCGGAAAGGTGGAATAAACGAGTCGGGAGCAGGTTCTTACAAGGAAAACACAAATCTTCTTCTTTACAGGAACAAGGTACACAAGGTGAGTAACTTCTACCTATAACATCAATTATGGGTGTCACCACCTTAAATATCCGTTCGTGGAGAGCTCCCTTTGGGTGGTGGTGATCAGTGGTTGCCATTCCCAAGAGGTTGTTTGTCCTCTTCTTCTCCCTTCTGGTAGGTCCTCTCCTTTTCCTCCAGTCCCCCTCACTGCTGGTCATTAGTACCATCAGCTGTGCGTAATTGCCTCTGATCACCTTGACTCACATGCTGGGCTGGGCTACTATCCGTGGGACCAGCCTGTCCCCCGGTGGTACTTCCACGGTAGATATTAGTATAAGGAAAATACTACAGTTATCTGGAGATTTAAAAATCTATTTGCTGCCCAGCCTTCAGTTTAGCTATCACCTGAATTGACTATGGTTTTGATTGATTTTCTGGAAAAGTTTATCCTGCAGAATACCAAAAGTATAATGGCTAGATGGTATATGTGGGAATATATACCATCTATAGGGGGGAGTGGGGTAAGAAGAGCCCAAAGTTGGCACCTCAGGTTTAAAAGTGGTGTGGAAAATGTTGTATGTGTCCCTTCTGGGGCCTGGAGTTTTTCCTGATCTCATGACCTGGTCAGGTAAAACTCTGGGTCCTATTCGTAGGCTATGACAAGGTCTAACATTAACTTGTTTTCTCAGTGGCCCAACCAGGCCAGTTGGCGAAGAATCTACTGGCCCGAACAGAATTTGTACTGGCCCCGACATGGTGTAGTTTTTAGATGCATTGTGGTCATGCAGCGCCTTCTCTCTGTATGGAGCTATTAAAGGGAATGTGGAAAGGGGATATCTAGTCAGATGTACAACTTAATGTATTCAACTGAAATGTGTCTTCCGCATTTAACCCAAACCCTCTGAATTAATAGGCTATATTTAGTTATTATGATATGTATTAAAAAGCTGATTAATGTAATTTAGAAATGTAAGTCATTTCTAGTCTTTAAAATTGCATTGTATTAATTGCATTCATTTTGGTTCTAAAGTAGGTCATTTTGAGAAGAGTTTCACTTCGCAAAATAGGACGCTGCCCCTTTAAGACAATTGCCTTCCAAATTAGATATTGACCTGGCTACAGTAGGCTAGCCAAGACTAATGATAATAGCACAATTTTTCTGTGTGTAGTCTCAAATGGCTTTCAATGGTAGACTGCGCCAGAGCAGGTAAATGTTAAACTGTAATGCAAAAAATGTAATGCAAAAAGTTACTGGCCTTGCCGATATGGCTCGTTTGAAAGTGGTATGGCGCCGAAAAGTACTGGAGCAAATGCTGGTTGAGCCAGTCTTTACAGTCAACATTACTTTTTCAAGGGAAATACATCCTACATTTGAGATGCACCCCCTTTTGCCCTCAGCACGGCCTCAATTCGTCAGGGCATGGACTCCACAAGGTGTCTAAAGCGTTCCACAGAGATGCTGGCCCATATTGACTCCAATTGACTCCCACAGTTGTGTCAAGTTGGCCCAAGTTGCTTTACAGTCAAAGCAAGACAAGCATTTGTGTAAGTTTGTCGATTCCATATTTTTTGTGCCCAAACAATGTATGTATGTATGTATGTATGTATGTATGTATGTATGTATGTATGTATGTATGTATGTATGTATGTATGTATGTATGTATGTATGTATGTATGTATGTATGTATGTATGTATGTATGTATGTAATATGTAAAGTACCAGTTAAACGTTTGGACACACTTACTCATTCCAGGGTTTTTCTTAATTTTTTACTATTTTCTACATTGTAGAATAATGGTGAAGAAATCAAAACTATGAAATAACACATATTCAATTGATTGATTGATTTAACTTTTATTTAACTAGGCAAGTCAGTTAAGAACAAATTCTTATTTACAATGATGGCCTCCCAAAATCACCCTGTCATCTCAGATTTTGAAAATATGCTTTACAGCCAAAGCAAGACAAGCATTTGTGTAAGTTTATCGATAGCCTAGCATAGCATTATGCCTAGCTAGCAGCAGGCAATCTGGTCACGAAAATCAGAAAAGCAATCAAATTAAATCGTCTACCTTTGATGAGCTTCGGATGTTTTCACTCACGAGACTCCCAGTTAGATAGCAAATGTTCCTTTTTTCCAGAAAAAAATATTTTTGTAGCCAATAATAGCTCCGTTAGTTCTTCACGTTTGGCTGAGAAAACGCCCGGAAATTGCGGTAACGACAACGCCGTGACAATCAACCGGGACAGGTGGCTTCTTAGTAGGAAAGAGAGAAACAATGGCCGGATTTGTCTTTTACGCACAAAACACTCTGAGAGCCTCCAGCTGACCACTAACGCAATGTTGACGATCAGGCTCATTTTTCAAAATTAAAGCCTGAAACGATGTATTGTGACACTAGACACATTAGGGAAGCCATAGAAAAAGGAATTTGGTTGATATCTCATTCACTGCTCAATAGGGACACATAGGAAAGCAGAGCTTTCTAAATAAGAGTCCCTTCCTGATTGGATTTTGCTCAGGCTTTCGCCTGCAATATCAATTCTGTTATACTCACAGACAATATTTTTACAGTTTTGGAAACTTTAGAGTGTTTTCTATCCTAAACTGTCAATTATATGCATATTCTAGCATCTTGTCCTGACAAATAGCCCGTTTACTTTGGGAACGTTGTTTTTCCAAAAATGAAAATAGTACCCCCTAGTTTCAACAGGTTAAATCCACCACAGTGTCCAATTTCAAATAGACTTTACAGCGAAAGCACCAAAAACGATTGTGTTAGGTCACCACCAAGCCACAGAAAAACACAGCCATTTTCCAGCAAAATATAGCATTCACAGAAACCAGAAATAAAGATAAAATGAATGACTAACCTTGAATTATCTTCATCAGATGACACTCATAGGACTTCATGTTACACAATACATGCATGTTTTATTTGATAAAGTTCATATTTATATCAAAATATCTGAGATGACCTTTGAGCATTAGATTCACTAGTTCCAAAAACATCAAGTGATTTTGAATAGCCACATCGTTTCAACAGAAATACTCATCATAAATGTAGATGATAATACAGGTTGTACACATAGAAATATAGATATACCTCTCCTTAATACAACCGCTGTGTCAGATTTCAAAACAAGTTTAAGGAAAAAGCAACCCATGCAATAGTCAGAGACGGCGCTCAGAACAGTTGCCAAATTAACAGAAACAAGAAAATACATGACAAATGTTTCCTTACCTTTGATGAACTTCATCAGAATTGCAGTCCTAGAAATCGCAGGTCCACAATAAATGCTTGATTTGTTCGAAAATGTTCGAAAATGGTTCAGTAAACAATTCCAGAGTCACAAAGCGCGTCCACTGTAACGTGACGAAATGTCCAAAAGTTCCGTAACAGTCAGTAGAAACATGTCAAATGATGTACTGAATCAATCTTTAGAATGTTGTTTACATATATCTTGAATAACGTTCCAACTGGAGAATTAGAATGACTTCAGATGAGCGATGGAACGCAGGTCCTTCATCTGTGAACGCGCCTGGTGAAAGCATGGTCCACTCATGGCTGTGGTGACTATTTCCTGTGTCAATCGACCCCCCTTCACATTAGAGACATCAGACAAAGTTCTATTGACTGCTGACATCTAGTGGAAGGCGTAGGAATTGATCATCCATATCTCGCTGTAATTTCAATGAGAGCTTGGTTGAAAATCTGCCACCTCCAGAAAAAAAACAGGAAGTGGAATTTCTCAGGTTTTTGTCTGCAATATGAGTTCTGTTATACTCACAGACATAATTCAAACAGTTTTAGAAACTTCAGAGTGTTTTCTATCCAATACGAATAATAACATGCAAATATTCGCAACTATGACTGAGGAGCAGGCCGTTTGATATGGGCACCTTTCATCCAAGTTACTCAATACTGCCCCTGCAGACATAAAAAGTTAAACAATACCAGTGAAAATATAAAAAACGAAGGTCCAGTTGTCTTTGACAGAGGGGATCAAGCTGATTCTACCATTTTACAGAGGCCAATTCAAGGGAGGCTTGCTCATGAAAGTTTTTTAGCAAGCGTCTATAACAAATCATATCAGGACAGGTCGTTTCACTGAGCAGCCATTACTAACACAGGCTGTAAAACAGTTTTCACTAAAGTCATTACAGAAAACACCAGACTGATACCTATCAGGATTATTTGTGAGGATAACATCAAGGAGAGTAGCCTTTTCTGAGTGTTTGGAGTCATACCTTGTGGAATTGGTAATGCTACGATAAATATTTAGGGAGTCTCATTGCTTTAGGACTTGGTCAGGTGGATTAATCATGTCACAGTTTAGGTCACCAAGCAGGACAAATTCAGATTTAGTGTAAGGGGCAAGGAGAAAGCTTAAGGCAGATAGGGTACAGAACGGTGCTGATGGAGGACGATAGCACCCAGCAACAGTCAACAAAGAGCTATTTGAAAGTTTAATGCTGAAAAAAATAGGAAATCAAATTGTTTGGGGACGGACTTGGTGAAGAAAACAGAGCGCTGAAGGTGATTCTTGGTAAAGATTGCATCTCCCTCACCTCTGGAAGATATGTCTTGCCAAAAAATGTTATAACCAGAAAGGTTAACATCAGTATTCAAAACACTCTTCCTTAACCACATCTCAATATTGACCAAGACATCTAGATTGGAGCTGTGAACACACAGTTTCAATTCATCCATGTTAGGTAATAAGCTTCTAGTGTTAACGTGCAGAAAACCCAGATTTTTACGAGAGCAGAAATCAGTGAAGCAGATATCAGTGAACAAGTCAGAATTGAGGCCAGCAACAGTAGATGGGCCAGGGTGTACATGCACATTTCCAGATATTGTCAACAGTAATACAATCAAGGCACGGCACAGGACAGGGAGAGCTCTGCATTGCTGATTTATGACATCTGAATGTGCATCAGATGGCCACAAGATCATATTGTACAGCAATTGGATCAGGTAACATGAATACAAAGCTGGCGAGAAGTGGTTAGAATAGGATGGGAGGGCAAAAGTCTGTGAAACCAATTGAGAGTCAGAGACCCGAGTGTTGGAAGAAACATAATCTGTGTCACGGTTGGGTAAAGAAAGTTTGTAGTCAACAAAGCATACAGGAGTCATGAGGCAAATAGCAAAATAACAAAATGTGCAAGAAAAAATAAAATAAAACTGCCAGACTGCCAGGTGGAATCAAAGTTACAGTGCAGCAAGCAACGGGAGTAGATGTCACACCCACTTGGGAGAAGCTATTATTTCTGGAGGCAGATTTCTTGTTGAAAAGGCCTCTGGATGGTCTTTGAACAGCAGGAGCAGGCTTCAAAGGGGGCTCCTGCCACTTGTTGGGTCCAATCGCCTCGACACCTTTCACTTCACACCTCAGTGCTAATTGAAGTTGTATCTGGTCTGTCCTAGCAAGCCTGGCAGCCTTAACTCAGCATTCAGTCCCCATAAAGTAAAATCTATCATTGTTACGTAATGTTTTTCATTTTTCTTTTACTTCTTGGCTTTCGAAATAGCATCAGAACAAACACTACTCACTCAGTTCCAGGTTGGACCATGTCCTCAGGTCTTTGCTATTTGTTTGCTAGAGCAACCTCTGTATAGCTTGGAAACATGAGAACGTTTGTTAATCCTTTTGAGGCCTTGTCTTCATTCATCTCTGACTTAACTATATTCAGAATCATGTAGTAACAAAAAAAGTGTTTAAATCAAAATATATTTCATATTTGAGATACTTCACAATAGCCACCCTTTGCCTTGTTGACAGCTTTGCAAACTCTTGGCATTCTCTCAACTAGTTTTATGAGGTAGTCACCTGGAATGCATTTCAATTAACAGGTGTGCCTTGTTAAAAGTTCATTTGTGGAATTTCTTTCCATCTTAATGCATTTGAGACAATCATTTGTGTTGGGACAAGGTGGGGGGGGGTTACAGAAGACAGGCCTATTTGGTAAAAGACCAAGTCCATATTATGGCAAGAACAGCTCAAATAAGCAAATCGAAATGACAGTCCATCATTACTTAAAGACACAAAGGTCATTCAATATGGAAAATGTCAAGAACTTTGAAAGTTTCTTCAAGTGCAGTCACAAAAACCATCAAGCACTATGGTGAAACTGACTCTCATGAGGACCAAGTCAGGAATGGTAGACCCAGAGTGCTTTTCTGGTAACACTGTCTGTGATTTATTTAGAATTCAAGGCACACTTTAACCAGCATGGCTACCACAGCATGGCTATCCCAGCATTCTACAGCGATACTCCACCCCATCTGGATTGGGATTAGTGGGACTATCACATGTTTTTCAACAGGACAATGACCCAACACACCTCCAGGCTATGTAAGAGCTATATTACCAAGAAGGACAGTGGAGTGCTGCATCACATGACCTGATCTTCACAATCCTCCAACCTCAACCAAATTGAGATGGTTTGGGATGAGTCACACCACAGAGTGAAGGAAAAGCAGCCAACAAGTGCTCAAGACTGTTGGAAAAGCATTCCAGGTGAAGCTGGTTGAGGAAATGCCAAGATTGTGCAAAGCTGTCATAAAAGCCAAAGGGTGGCTACTTTGAAGAATCTGAAATATAAAATATATTTAGATTTGTTTACCACTTTTTTGGTTACTACATAATTCCATATGTTATTTCATAGTTTTGATGTCTTCATCATTATTCTACAATGTAGAACATAGTAAAAATAAAGAAAAACCCTTGAATGAATAGGTGTTTTAAAACGTTCTTGTGTTTTCTAGATATAGGACAGACACTTCAAAAATTATTCCGGATTATTTATTGTTGAGCTGTCTGTTTTTACATTGATGAATGTGTTATTCAATGTGTTTCTATGGACTACAATACTAACGGCCAAATTAAATATTTTAAAAAACATTTTTTTATTTAGAATTAAAAAACAAAATTATCCATGTTATAACAATATTAATATGATTTTCCTCAAAATAATAAGCTCAGCAAGTACATTGATGAGCGCTTCTTTTTGCTCAGGACAGCTCGCATGTGCTGTGTGAACATAGCCAACAACTTAGATTTAGAGGTTTAACATCTGACAACATTGAGGGTTCATAACTTTCACCTGGATTCAACTGGTCAGTCTGTCATTGAAAGAGCAGGTGTTCCTAATGTTTTGTACACTCAGAGTACAGTATTCTTTCTAACAAAGATATCTACACTGAACAAAAATATAAACACAACATTTAAAGTGTTGTCCCATGTTTTGTGAGCTGAAATAAAATATCACAGAAATGTTGCATATGCTCAAAAAGCTTATTTCTCAACAACAAAATGGCACAACTTTGATTCCATCTGTTAGTGAGCACATCCAACCGGCCTCACAATCACAGACCACGTGTAACCATGCCAGCCCAGGACCTCCACATCCGGGCGTCTTCACCGGCGGGATGATCTGAGACCAGCCACCCGGACAGCTGCTGAAACTGTGGGTTTGTCTGTCATAAACTGTCATAAACCGTCTCAGGGAATCTCATCTGAGTGCTCGTTGTCCTCACCAGGGTCTTACCAGGATTCATCCGTGAAGAGCACACTTCTCCAGCGTGGCAGTGACCATCGAGGTGAGCATTTTCCCACTAAAGTCGGAACTGACTGTAGTTCTGGGTCGTAGCCGACTTTAGTGGGAAAATGCTCACCTCGATGGTCACTGCCACGCTTCACGGATGAATCCTGGTTTCTGGTTTCAACTGTTTCTGGTTCCTAGTGTCAACTGTACGGTGCAGATGGCAAATGTGTATGGCGTCGTGTGTGCGAGCGGTTTGCTGATGTCATCGTTGTGAACTGAGTGCTCCAAAGTGGCAGTGTGGTTATGGTATGGGTAGGCATTAGTTACGGACAATGAACACAACTTACCCCAAGGGAAACATGTATTAACCCACACAGCTTCAAGGATGCACTTAAATGCTAGGTTTAGGACCTCATAATGAAATTTATAGAGACCCCAAATTATGTATAGAACAATCTTAAAATGATCGACTTTAGATTCAAGCATCATGAAACCTCTAACACAATATATACATTTGACTTGGTGAAAATGTGTTTTTGGACCTAACATGCTTACCACTTTTTCGACGTCTTTTTTACCTTTACATACTCCATGGAACGATAACCTCTTCCTAAATATTTGGTCAAATTATACATTTGTATATGGTGTCCTAGAAACACAGGTGGCTCATCTTACCACTTTTGGCTCAACTTACCCCACTCTCCCTTACAGTACATCATGTACCTCACCTCAACCTATGATCTTAGCTTGTAGTAACTTCAACCTTTTATTCCTAACCAGGGGAAATTAACCTTCACTAAATACAGCACAAAAAGAAAGGACTAAAGATTCACCTCAATTCTTCCATCCCTCCCTTCCCTTTGATCTCTCTTCACTGCGTACAGAATTACCATGCTCCAGCAGAATGTACAAATTTGCATCACCTCAGGCCCCTGGTGAGTTGCATTTGTACAGGCCCCATGGGCGAGTGAACAAAAGAACAGCAGAAGAGAAGGAGAGAGAGGTGTTGGCGAGGCGTCCGTGTTTCATGTGCACCTGCAGAGTTTGATGGATGACTAGGATAATGACTGATGATATCTGGGAGGCCTGGGGGAGAACACCTGAGTGGTTATATCTCTCTCACACACACACACAAGCACGCACGGACACACGCACACACACATCTCTACCACAAAGATTCAACACACAGGGATAGAAGAGTGTGGAAGATTAGATGTACCCGATCACCAATGACATTATCTAGGGTTGAAGGGAATTAATACTGTGAACAATATGTATTAGTTAGGTACTGTGACAAACACACAAGTCCTCTAGTCAAGACCATGAAAGATCATTTGTTGTAGTCATATTAAGATTATGTGGGTGGCAGTTGCGTATTTTGAGTGACACACACACACACACACACACACAATGAAATACTTATTGTGACTTTTAAAGCCAGGATCTGCAGTTTGTTTTCACAACAGAAGCCACCACAATGCTTGTGTTGTGAGAGAGAAAAAAACATTATCAAAAATAAATAAATGGGGGTTTGGTATGGGCAGGCCATAGCTGCTGGGCTGGCCTTGGGGAAAGTGTGGCTTTCATTGTGTCTTGCTCTGGGAGCCAGTGGAGTGAGAGGAAGCGGAAGGTCTCTAGCTCCTATTACTGCCACCAGAACATAGCACACACACTGACAAGTCACAAATTCAAAAAATAAATTTGTGCAGGTTCAGGTCAGTGTTATGCTACTGCTAACCTTTGTGTGTTTTGACAATGAAGTAAGATAGCTAGCTTGTCTTGTATTCTGATTGTTTTGTATTTACTATTAAGGAGTCTACTCTTGCTCGCTGCATTGGTTCTTCAATGGAAAGTTATGAGCTTATGCTGTTTGTGGTAGATTCTATCATTGCACCACATTATCACAAAGGTGAGTTTGAACACTGATCTATCGGTAGTCTAAACTGTGGTAATTAATGGAGGCGTTTTCAGTCTGAGAGTCTCTCCTCTGGCACTAGAGTCCTGTATCAGGAAACAGCAACAAAAACTGTCGGTGGAGTCCTGGAGTTAAGAAAGAACTTGGGTAATTACAATGGTGGAATTTCACTTGACACGTAGACTGATGATTTTCGAAAAATAGGCACGGTCGGCTTTTGGTTTCTCTCCCTCTAAAACAGAAATAAATAATTCTAAATAACAAACTGGCTTTATTTACAAATTAGTAACAATGTCTCACCCCATGTTCAAGAATGGCCTTTTTCCCCTTTACTCAGATTACAATCGCTCACTTTCGGTTATTTGGAATGAAATCTTCTCCAAAATATTGTTATTTTTGACCAAGTTAATCTGCTCATGTTGCGTGTTCATTTATTTGTGACATTCATTTATTTGTGTCATTAAAGATCCGAGATCCGATCTGTTAATCAGCTTCTTTATTTGCCACACCTGTCAGGTAGACGGATTAGTTTGGCAAATGAGAAATGCTCACTAACATGGATGTAAACACATTTGTGCACATTTGAGAAATAAGCTTTCAGTGTGAATGGAAAATATATATTTTATTTCAGCTTATGAAACATGGGACCAAAACATGTTGCGTTCATATTTTTGTTCAGTGTCGTTTGCTACGTTTTCCTGTTCAGCACATACAGTACAGCATTGATTCCTAGTGTGAACTACCCACCAGAATTACTGAATAAATATTCCACATGACAGGCTATGGGCAATCATCTCAATAACTTAATTTGTATTACATATTGGTTGACTATGGGCAAGCAATTAATAGGATGGCACGTTAGCATGACACATGTTACATTGTTGCTGTCCCAAGCAATAAGTGCTCCAATAACTTGGTTTCCATCCTTTTTATGTTGATGTGTCACACCCTGATCTATTTTACCTGTCTTTGTGCTTGTCTCCACCCCCTCCAGGTGTCGCCTGTCTTCCCCATTATCCCCAGTGTATTTATACCCGTGTTTGACTGTTGCCAGTTTGTCTTGTCTCGTTAAGCCTACCAGCGTTCTTCCCGTATGCCGTGTTTGTCTTTAGTCCCCGTTTTCATGGTTTTGACCATCCTGCCTGCCTGCCCTGACCCTGACCCTGACTCTGCCTGGCGTTTTGTACCTTGTACCTAACAGAACTCATATAGCAGGCAAAAACCTGAGAAATTCCACTTCCTGTTTTTTTTTCCTGGGGGTGGGAGATTTTCAACCAAGCTCTCATTGAAATTACAGCGAGATATGGATGAGTTTTCACTTCCTACGCCTTCCACTAGATGTCAACAGTCAATAGAACTTTGTCTGATGACTCTAATGTGAAGGGGGGTCGACCACTGCCACGAGTTGACCATGCATTCACTATGCGCGTTCACAGGGGAAGCACCTGCGTTCCACCGGTCATCTGAAGTCATTCTAATTCTCAGGTTGGAACGTTATTCAAGATATATGTAAACAACATTCTAAAGATTGATTCAGTACATCGTTTGACATGTTTCTACTGACTGTTACAGAACTTTTGGACATTTTGTCACGTTATAGTGGACGCACTTTGGGACTTTGGAATTGTTTACCAAACACGCTAACCAGAATAGCTAATTGGACATAAATAATGGACATTTTCGAAGAAATCAAGCATTTATTGTGGACCTGGCATTCCTAGCCCTTTCATGCGTGAGTTCCAAATATCTCTAACGGTCGCCCCAGCGTGAGTTTTTTTATGCACGTGATGTTAGAATGTTCTCTCCATTCCAGAATGTGATTGATACGTAACAGTACATTTTATCCGTGCTGCCCTCAAACTAAAGCACGCAGCCTGTTTATATTTATAGGTTGTTTTAACTTCAATTTCAAATGATTTTCAAACAAGTTTTTATTTTCTAAAAACAGTTTGAATTTAGGTGTGTTCCACCTCCTCATTCATTCACATAAAAATAGTCATTTTTACTTTTGCGGATAATTACATTTTTGGGACATTTCTGACACGGACAAAATTCCCCAAGCACTTCCCAATTGTTTGTGCAGTTCACGTCTGCAGACATTTGCTCATCTCCCGTCAGAACAGGATCTGCACACGTGTTCACATTTTCCATTCCACATTTCTATTGTAGCATACTGTATGTATGGAGCATAATATATTTGTGTATATTCTTTATCACCGCGGACACGTGAGGTAACGTTACTAATTTTATAACCTTTATGGTGTTATAGTCAATCGTGCTTATGTAGCCACATTCTTCTATTAGCTCTGTAAAACAATGCTAAATGCGTCAGAGAAGTATCATCTTGTGTTGCATTTTGAAGCTACCATGGCCTTATGACTCTCAAGTCGTGCAGCGGTCAAAGGCACAGCACATCAGTACTAGAGGTGTCACTACAGACTCCCTGGTTCAAATTCAGGCTGCGTTTCCATCAAAGTAAGTGCCTTATTACGTTATAATAGTTATAATAATAGTTTCCGTATGCCGTTTCTGCTGTAGCTGTAGATCATAATATATTCCTTATAACTGCGGACACGTGAGGTAACGTTACACATTTTATAACCTTTATGGTGTTATTGTCAATCATGCTTACCTAGCTACATTATTCTATTAGCTCTGTAAAACAATGCTAGTTGCGTCAGAAAACTATTAGCTTGTGTTGTATTTTGAAGCTACCCTGGCCTTATGACTCCCAAGTGGCGCAGCGGTCTATGGCACTACAGACACCCTGGTTCAAATCCAGGCTGTATCACAACTGGCTGTGATTGGGAGTCCCATAGTGCAGCGCACAATTGGCCCAGCGTTGTCCGAGTTTCGCCGGTGTAGGCCATCATTGTAAATAATAATTTGTTCTTAAATTACTTGCCTAGTTAAATAAATAAAAAATATGACCATGGTTTGTTTATTTGGTCTATTCAGCATAGCTCTGTTCTGCCCTGCCTTGCCCCCTTGTGGAGCTCAAAAGTTAGTTTCTTACTGTTATAACTCAAATCTGTGATTTTGTCAATGCAATAAACAATTTTTTTATAGCAGTGTTTATTATGTTACTTCTTTGTAGTATTGTTTTATTGCTATATCCTTATATTTTATTCTAATGAATAATTCCTCTTTATTCTGTACTTTCAGAAACCAGAAACATTATTTGCCAATATCATAACTGGAGCTGGACATCTTTGGAGCTGAAGAATGAGGACAGCTTTTGTATGCTAACGTACACTCCTTAACAGTTGTACTGGATGAAAACACAGCAAGAAAACACATATGCCAATATGTAATATTCATCTATTTTATTGCAGTACTGGTAGTTGGTTCAACAACTTGTTTTACTAGAGGACAAAAAACTGAATATGCATAACCCATATTTAATATCCATGCAGTGACTGAACAACAACTGCATTTCCACCCCCATCTCTAAGGCATAGTATCATGGCTGGTCACCTGTCAAGTCACATGTCAGGTCAGTCAGTCACCTATTGCTGCAGATGTGCTCAATAATGCTAGAGCATGTGATACTCCTCAAAGCATGGTGAAATACATAGAGGTGTATCACAAGCTAGACACATGTATTTTGTCATCTTCCTCTGCTTACTTCTCCTGGCGTCAGACAGGCAGACTTTGCAATGCCTCCGTGTGCGACTACCTTGAGAAGCAGTTTGAGGGACTTTGCAGGGAAAATGTCATGCAGTGAGGCGTAGGGGATTGTCTACAGCAGGACGACCCCCAGTGGATGGGCGCCGAGGGGTGTGGTGCTCCTCCAGCAGCTCTCTCATGGGGTTCTCTCTGTATTTCTGGTAGGTAATTACTTTACCTATGAGGGAGTGGGGAGGATGAGGAAAGTTAGAGGATGATGAGGCAGTGGGTAGGTGGGTGAGATATTGTCACTATAATTGCATAATGGATTTGTATGTGAACTGTACATCCAATTACAAAAATACCTTGTTCAGTAATCATCTCACCTGTTAGTTGGCAGTGAACTATGCTGCCGTTGAGGACAGCAGTGTCGATCAGATGGAAAAATATATTCTTATACCACTTGTTCGTTTTCCGTGTGCATTCCACAAAGCTGTTTATCATGTCTGCCTTATCCACGGCCCCCATTTTGAGGTTATAATCAAGCACACAATCTGGTTTGATCTTTCTCTCTCCGGTCAGGTGGTCCACCTTCCCTGTGGCCGACATGGTTGCTATATGGACAGTGGAGAGGACATGGACGTCTCGCTTGTCATGCCACTTTACTGCCAGCTGTTGACCGTTCTCCTGGAATTCCACCTCCCCTCTCTGCATCTTCCCGCATCCGAATGCCGGCATCCCCTTCCGGTTCGACCTGACTGTGCCACAGGCCCCTGTGCTGTTGGAGAGCAGATGCTGGAAGAGTGTGGGACTGCTGTACCAATTGTCCACGTACAAAGTGTGTCCCTTGCCGAGATGAGGAGCCAGCATGGTCATCACCACGGACCCTGACACCCCAAGCCCCTCATAATGTTTGATGTCAGTGGTGGACCCTGTGTAAACTATAATATCCTGGACAAATCCTGTCTTCACGTTGCACATGACAAAGAACTTGACTCTAAACCTGTGCCTTTTGGAGGGCATATATTGACGGAACGCCAGCCTACCTTTCCATAACATCAGGGACTCATCAATGCATAGGTCCTTGTATGGCACAAAGACCCGACCAAATGCTGATGTCAGGCTGATAAGAACATTTCTTATTTTGTATAACGGGTCACTTAGGATGGCAGTAGCATTGTTGACAAAATGCAGGCATCGCAGCAGAACTAGGAAGCGATCTTGGGAAAAGAGGGAGGCAAAGAAGGGAGTTGCAAACATAGGATCTGTGCTCCAGTATTCTCTTAGGGAGTTCTTCTTTACTATTCCCATGAGAAGGACTGTCACCAGGAAGGTATACATTTCACTAATTGTGGTTGTCACCCATTTAGCGAGTTTTCCCCTCACTCTTGGCTCTCTTTTCTCCTGTAGCTCTAAGGCATAGTGATTGGTCTCCTCAACTATCTCTCCCACCAGCTCCTCAGTCAGAAACAACTTGAAGCACTCTGCCTCAGTTGGAAATGGCAAGGGGCGTTGCACACCAGACTGGGACTCGTCAAAGCAGACAGCAGGGCCAGGTGGGGTGAAATGACTGGTGGCCTTCCAGCTACCACAGAACTCCTGTACTTCATCCACTGTCGGTCTGCCTCCATCACCACCAGCATCTTCAAAGGGACCTGGTACTTCCTCAGTTGACAAGGGAAATTCAGATTCAGGGTTCTCAATGGCTACAAGTTTTGAGGGGTAGCTCCTCACTGTCACTGTCAGAATCTGATTCCTGACTTTCATACTCAGAATTGTCAGAATTGAAAAAATCTCCAGAATTTCCACATTTGTGAGTTGTCTCCTTTTGAAAGACATTGTTAATGCTACAGCTTAGCTCACTAGCTACATACATAAACAACAACACTGAATGGCGCAGAGTGGGAGGTTACGTGGTTGACTGCTGGCACGCGTCACTTGTATCAATAAATCACTATCAGAAAATGTTTTGTGTGGGAATTATTTGTGTATTTACGATTTTATTCACATGTTTTCAATTCTAGGTGACAACTCATGAATTCCGATTCATGCACAGATTGTAATGTGCACATATTATGTGTGTAAAATACTTCTTTGAAGGTTGTGCTGATTATGATGAGCTAAGCTAATTCCAGCTGTGTAGCCATGTTTGTTGACATACAATTCATTCTGGGATTCACGTCTGTTTGACCAAAGATGTTAAAACAAAATGAGGTGAGTAAGAGTTCACTAATTTTTTGAGGACTTCCGGAAATTAATGGTGGGATGTGAACGACGGTAGATGACACACACCTTCAACATGCATACTACAAACAGACCAAACTCATCTCGTCTTCTCTTATTATCTTCGGTTTCTGTGAGGAAAAAATGCATGGCTGCGCGCTGAAACTAATCGTTGGATTACTTTCGATTTCTATAAAGTGTTTTACCTAGTTATTTTCGATCAATGGTGAGCTCACCCGTGATGTGATTAATTATATATAGTAATTGCTATTAGCTAATTCATATTGTAGTTTACGTCAGCCGAGAGTTAGAAAATATGACTGCAAATTGTGTTAGGATTGTCAATTTACTTTCCTCACCTTTATTTCCTGTGTTTTGTATTTAGTTAGTATGGTCAGGGCGTGAGGACAAATGATTTGGGGCCTACATTTTTCCGGTTAGGATGATTGTGTTATGCTATATTTACTTCTGTGAATATCATGAACAATGCATCCAAAAGAATAAACTGCTGACATTCTGGACATAACCTTAGGTAGTGTCACTTTGTAAGGACTGTGTTTGTGTAAATAGTTTCTGAAAAAAGTGTGGCCAGCTCAAACGCTGATTGTTGCGTCATTCGAAACTGCCGTTCTAAGCGAGCATTCTAAATGAGTGTTCTAAACACACGGGTGTGATCGTACGCTTCAGGGACCACTGTAGAACGATCACACCCGTGTGATGGTACGTGTGAAAGGGCTAGGAGTGCATTCTGATGAAGTTCATCAAAGTTAAGGAAACATTTATCATGCATTTTCTGGTTTCTGTTGACATGGCGGCTAATTTGGCTTCTGTTCTGAGCGCCGTCTCAGATTATTGCATGTGTTGCTTTTTCCGTAAACATTTTTTGAAATCTGACACAGCGGTTGCATTACGGAGAGGTATATCTATAATTCCATGTGTATAATGTGTATTATCATCGACAATTATGAAGAGTATTTCTGTTGAAACGATGTGGCTATGCAAAATCACTTGATGTTTCACCCCGCTATCATCCAGAAGGCGAGGTCAGTACAGGTGCATCAAAGCTGGGACCGAGAGACTGAAAAACAGCTTCTATCTCAAGGCCATCAGACTGTTAAACAGCCACCACTAACATTGAGTGGCTGCTGCCAACACACTGACACTGACACTGACTCAACTCCAGCCACTTTAATAATGGGAATTGATGGGAAATGATGTAAAATATATCACTAGCGACTTTAAACAATGCTACCTAATATAATGTTACATACCCTACATTATTCATCTCATATGCATACGTATATACTGTACTCTATATCATCTACTGCATCCTTATGTAATACATGTATCACTAGCCACTTTAACTATGCCACTTTGTTTACATACTCATCTCATATGTATATACTGTACTCGATACCATCTACTGTATCTTGCCTATGCTGCTCTGTACCATCACTCATTCATATATCCTTATGTACATATTCTTTATCCCCTTACACTGTGTATAAGACAGTAGTTTTGAAATTGTTAGTTAGATTACTTGTTGGTTATTATTGCATTGTCGGAACTAGAAGCACAAGCATTTCGCTACACTCGCATTAACATCTGCTAACCATGTGTATGTGACAAATAAAATTGTATTTTATTTTATTTGATTTTTGGAACCAGTGAATCTAATAAGCCAATGTAAACTCAGATTTCTTTATATAAATATGAACTTTATCAAACAAAACATGCATGTATTGTGTAACATGAAGTCCTATGAGTGTCATCTGATGAAGATAATTCAAGGTTAGTGATTAATTTTATCTTTATTTCTGGTTTCTGTGAATGCTATATTTTGCTGGAAAATGGCTGTGCTTATTGTGGTTTGGTGGAGACCTAACATAATCGTTTGTAGTGCTTTCGCTGAAAAGCCTATTCAAAATCGGACACTTTGGTGGAATTAACAAGATTACCTTTAAGATGATGTAAGACACATGTATGTTTTAGATATTGTAATTATGAGATTTCTGTGGTTTGATTTTGGCGCCCTGGATTTTTCACTGGTAGTTGTCATATCGATCCCGGTATTGGGATTGCAGCCATATCAAGTTAACCTCTTATGGATAAGGCCAATTGCCAGGGGAAATGCAGAGCGCCAGATTCAAATAAAATGCTCTAAAATTCTAACTTTCATTAAATCACACATGTAAGATATTCAATTAAAGCTACACTCGTTGTGAATCCAGTCAACAAGTCAGATTTAAAATGCTTTTCGGCGAAAGCATAAGAAGCTATTATCTGATAGCCTGCACCCATCTGCACCAGCAGTAAACAAAGGAGCTAGCGTAGCAGGCACTACACAAAACGTTGAAATAAAATATAAAATATGCATTACCTTTGAAGAGCTTCTTTTATTGGCACTCCAATATGTCCCATAAACATCACAATTGGTTCTTTTGTTTGATTAATTCCGTCCATATGAATCGAAAATGTCCATTTATAAAGCGCGTTTGATCCAGAAAAAGACAGCTTACAAAAACGCAACGTCACTACAAAATATGTCAAAAGTTGCCTTAAAACTTTGCCAAAATATTTCAAACTACTTTTGTAGTACAACGTTAGGTATTTTTAACTGTTAATAATCGATCAAATTGTAGACAGGGCAATCTGTATTCAATACAGGAATGAAAACAAACCAGCACTGCTGTACACGTCTTGCGCAACTCATAATACGGTGCAGTCGTCCTGTCCCCTTTACAGAAAAGCATCCCCAAAGAATGATGTTTCCACCTCCATGCTTCACGGTTGGGATGGTGTTCTTAAGGTTGTACTCATCCTTCTTCTTCCTCCAAACACGGCGAGTGGAATTTAGACCAAAAGCTCTATTTTTGTCTCATCAGACCATATGACCTTCTCCCATTCCTCCTCTGGATCATCCAGATGGTCACTGGCAAACTTCAGACTTGACTGGACATGCGTTGGCTTGAGCAGGGGGACCTTGTGTGCGCTGCAGGATTTTAATCCATGATGGCGTAGTGTGTTACTAATGGTTTTCTTTGAGACTGTGGTCCCAGCTCTCTTCAGGTCATTGACCAGGTGCTGCCGTGTAGTTCTGGGCTGATCCTCACCTTCCTCATGATCATTGATGCCCCACGAGGTGATATCTTGCATGGAACCCCAGACTGAGGGTGATTGACCGTCATCTTGAACTTCTTCCATTTTCTAATAATTGCACCAACAGTTGATGCCTTCTCACCAAGCTGCTGGCCTATTGTCCTGTAGCCCATCCCAGCCTTGTGCAGGTCTACAATTGTATCCCTGATGTCCTTACACAGCTCTCTGGTCTTGGCCATTGTGGAGAGGTTGGAGTCTGTTTGATTGAGTATGTGGACAGGTGTCTTTCATACAGGTAACAAGTTCAAACAGGTGCAGTTAATACAGGTAATGAGTGGAGAACAGGAGGGCTTCTTAAAGAAAAACTAACAGGTCTGTGAGAGCCAGAATTCTTACTGGTTGGTAGGTGATCAAATACTTATGTTATGCAATACAATCCAATTAATTACTTAAACATCACACAATGTGATTTTCTGGATTTTTGTTTAGATTCCGTCTCTCACAGTTGAAGTGTACCTATGATAAAAATTACAGACCTCTACATGCTTTGTAAGTAGGAAAACCTGCAAAATCGGCATAGTATCAAATACTTGTTCTCCCCACTGTACATATGAGACGAGTAATTTAGGGTATGTAAACAAAGTGCCATATTTATATTTTAAAGTGGCTAGAGATACATGTATTACATAAAGATGCAGTAGATGATATAGAGTACATTATATACATATACATATGAGATGAGTAATGTAGGGTATGTGAACATTATATTAAGTAGCATTGTTTAAAGTGGCTAGTGATATATTTTACATCAATTTCCATCAAATCCCTTTATTAAAGTGGCTGGAGTTGAGTCAGTGTGTTGGCAGTAGCCACTCAATATTAGTGGTGGCTGTTTAACAGCCTGATGGCCTTGAGATAGAAGCTGTTTTTCAGTCCCCCTGCCCTGCTTTGATGCACCTGTACTTAATTCTGTGAATAACACTTGTATCTTTTATCAATGTTTATTATGAGTTTTTCGTTTTCTGCAAAATTACCGTATGTTTTGGAATCAAAACATTACTGCACGTAAAGTGCCAATGTAAACTGAGATTTTTTGATATAAATATGCACATTATCGAAAAAAACAGACATGTATCGTGTAACATGATGTCCTATGAGTGTAATCTGATGAAAATCATCAAAGGTTAGTGATTTATTTTATCTATATTTCTGCTTTGGCTGTGTGTGTTTTTGTGACTAGACTATGACCTAACATAATCATATGTGGTGCTTTCGCTGTAAAGCCTTTTTGAAATTGGACATGGGTAGATTAACAAGATGTTTATCTTTCATTTGCTGTATTGGAGTTGTTAATGTTGTCACGCCTTGGTCTTAGTATTTTGTGTTTTCTTTAATTATTTGTTCAGACCAGGGTGTGACATGGGTTTATTGTATTGTCGTATTGGGGTTTTTGTAGGCATTGGGATTGTGGCTGATTAGGGGTGTGTCTAGCATAGGTTTGGCTGCCTGAGGCGGTTCTCAATCAGAGTCAGGTGATTCTCATTGTCTCTGATTGGGAACCATATTTAGGTAGCCAGGGTTTCACTGTGTATTTTGTGGGTGATTGTTCCTGTCTCTGTGTAGTTTCACCAGATAGGCTGTAATAGGTTTTCGCGTTCCGTTTGTTGTTTTGTTTATTTATAGTTATTTCATGTATCGCTATTCTTCATTAAAAGACATGAGTAACCACCATGCTGCATTTTGGTCCGACTCTCCTTCAACAGACGAACGCCGTTACAGAATCACCCACCACACACGGACCGAGTGGCGTGGTAACAGGCAGCGACAGCAGGAGCAGCGAAAGGAGGATGAATTGTTCGGAGAAGGACCCTGGGATCAGCCGGGAGAATATCGCCGCCCAAAGAAGAACTAGAGGCGGCGAGAGCTGAGAGACGCTGGTATGAGGAGAAACAACAGCGCAGCAGGAGCTACAAAATCGGGACTATACGACGTGGAAGAAATAGACAGGTGGGCGGTCGACCCAGAGAGTGCCGGAGCCCGCCTGGGATTCGCTGGAGCAGTGCGAAGAGGGTTATAGGAGAATGGAGTTGGAGAGACAATCATGACGGCGCAGAAGAAAGCCCGTGAGTCAGCCCCAAAAATGTATTGGGGGCCTCAGAGGGAGAGTGGCAGAGTCAGGAGATAGACCTGAGCCAACTCTCCTTGTTAATCGTGAAGAGCCGGTGTTAGAGGTGAGCGAAGCAGAGACTGTGAAGGAGTTAATGGGGAAAGTGGAGTGGAGAGTAATGAGGGAGTTGCTAGCTTGGTGCTTTAGGTACAAGATTCGTCCGACGGAGCGTGTCGGGATTTGATGGCACCTGGGTCAGCGCTCCATACTCGTCCTGAGGTGCGTGTTAGTCAGCTGGTGAAAATGTGCCAGCCTCACGCACTAGGCCTCCTGTGTACCTACCTAGCCTTGCACGTCCTGTGCCAGTCCTGCTCTCAGGCTCTCCAGTACACCTTCACGGTCCAGTCCATCCTGTGCCACCTTCACATACCAGTCCTCCGGTGGCAGCTCCCGCACCAGGCTTCCTGTGCGTGTCCTCGATCTAGTACCACCAGTTCCAGCACCACGCACCAGGCCTTCAGTGCGCCTCGCCTGTTCAGCGCTTCCAGAGCCTTCCTCCTCTACAGCGCTGCCGGAGCCTCCCGCCTGTTCAGCGCTTCCAGAGCCTTCCTCCTCTACAGCACTGCCGGAGCCTCCCGCCTGTTCAGCGCAGCCAGCGTTTTTCTCCTCTCCTGCGCTGTCGGAGTCTCCCGCCTGTTCAGCGCTTCCAGAGCCTTCCTCCTCTACAGCGCTGCCGGAGCCTCCCGCCTGTTCAGCGCAGCCAGAGCCTGTCTCCTCTCCTGCGCACCGGAGCCTCCTGCCTGTTCAGCACAGCCAGAGCCATCCTTCTCTCTAGCGCTGTCGGAGCCTCCCGCCTGTTCAGCGCAGCCAGCGTTTTCCTCCTCTCCTGCGCTGTCGGAGTCTCCCCGCCTGTTCAGCGCTTCCAGAGCCTTCCTCCTATACAGCGCTGCCAGAGCCTCCCGCCTGTTCAGCGCTTCCAGAGCCTTCCTCCTATACAGCGCTGCCAGAGCCTCCCGCCTGTTCAGCGCAGCCAGAGCCTGTCTCCTCTCCTGCACTGCCGGAGCCTCCCGCCTGTTCAGCGCAGCCAGCGTTTTTCTCCTCTCCTGCGCTGTCGCAGTCTCCCGCCTGTTCAGCGCTTCCAGAGCCTTCCTCCTCTACAGCGCTGCCGGAGCCTCCCGCCTGTTCAGCGCAGCCAGAGCCTGTCTCCTCTCCTGCGCTGCCAGAGCCTCCTGCCTGTTCAGCGTTTTCCTCTCCCTGCGCTGTCGCAGTCTCCCGCCTGTTCAGCGCTTCCAGA